>NC_048903.1:16145980-16348830 GCF_011077185.1 Oxyura jamaicensis | reverse complement strand
CGGAGAAGAAAAAGCTGAATGGGAAAGCGTCAGGAGTATTACCAGGATTATTATCCACAGATTCTCTGGTGAAGAGGTGCCATAGAAGGAAGAATGAGAAGATAAAAGAGCATCCTTAATTGTTATTTTTATTATTAAATCCCTGTGCTATGATTGTTTCAACACGACGTTGCACAAAAGGCAGCTGAGACTCTCCCACTTGTCCTCAGTCCTTTCCTAACATCACATGCCATGAGCAGGATTCAGCAGCAAAGAATAAACTCCCATCCAATGACAGTGCACATCATCCAGTGCTTGTGGCTTTGAAAATATATCTAAGGTAGTCCTTGGCCTAAGAAGTCTGAGAGAACAAATACAAAGGACAGAGAGAAGCATCAATTTAACACACTGCTGTTTCACATTTTACAGATTCCCAGGTAAAACTAAAGAAATCGGCTGTTTGGGTAATTATGTACCTTTTAATTCTTACCAGCAAAGCATAACTGGTTTCTTGAAAGTATAATATCCTTGGAGTCTTTGCAGTCTAAGGGGAAAATAAAAGAATCTCAGTGATTTGCCTAGGACAGTCCCCAGCTGACATGCAACAGAGCAAGATGATGACAAATCCAGAGAGTTATATGAAAAGAACAGATGGTCAGTAATGGTGGATTTCACCCACATGGACAGACTGTACTATACACCTAGAAGAAATGCAGCAGACAACATGACCAGAAAAAAAAAAAAAAAAAAGCTTAAAAAAAAAAAAAATAAGCATATAGTTTTGGTAATGCCCAAGGCTGCATTGACCACAGAAAGCAGGGATTCTGAGCAACTGCACTCTTGCAAAAGTGTGTTTTCTATGATATACCAGTCTGATTTCCAATGTATAAGGCTATTTCTTCGTGATACAGAAAAGATCGGCTACAAGGAACATGTGTTGATTAAGATTTTCATTGGTGCTGTGGAAAGCAGTAAGACACAGATGCGGAACGAGACGCTAGGGAAGGATCACCTGTCTGGCACCAGCTCCTGAAGGCATCAGGAGGACGTTGCAAGCACTCTGGCTGGTACAGCTGTTGGTGGAAAACAACCCGCGGATCGGTTAATTTAACTCCATCAGCAAATTGCACCAGTGCAGGTATCAATTTACATCAATTATCACAGCCACGCAGCGGATGGGAGGATCGGGAGGAGCTGCAGGAGTCAGGCCGTGTAAGGTGTGCAGCACCAAGCTGGGCTGGTTGTCAGCAGCAGGAGCGGTATGAAGGTGCTCTGGGCATTGGGCCGTGTTTGTGAGTACAGCCAGCCTGGCTTTGGCCTCGTCTGTTCTGCTGCCAGGAGCAAAGATCAGAGCAGTTCTAAGCACTACCCAATTTCTGACAGCGAAACAAGAAATAAAGAAAATGTTGGGTGAAGTCAGCAGGGCTGGTGCTCTGTGTAGAAAGGTGCAAGCAGGGATCATGGGGTTGGCTTCGCGCTGAATGGTTTAGAGCATCCTACTATCTCACTGATAGCTCAGTGTGAGCATACAGAGGCAGGTGAATCCCATGGCTCGAGGACATCTGAATGAAAAATTGCACGTGGGCCAGGAAAGAAAGAAGTCCAGCTAGAGGGTTACTCCAGGCAGCTGTTTCAGTTAACTTCTCCCATTAAATGGTGGGGTTAACTGAGTACCAGCCGTTAATGAACCTCGGCATTTCCTAATGCCCTGCACTCTGAGGGCAGTGGGCATTCAGGAGCACAGCTATTTAATGCATTTGGAGCCGTGTAGCTGGGTTCTGGGAATAATTCTTCCCGTCATTGTGCACAGAGACTACAGCAACCATTTCCTAAAGCACAAAGGATGCAAGCAGCTGGGAAGGGAGCCATTTTAAGGTCAAAGATCTAGCTTTCTGCTAATGGATCTGAGCACCTGTAAATGAATATCCAAAGGAGAGTTATGGAAATCATGGCAGGCTGACTGGTTTCCTTTCACAGTTTTTTTTTTTAGAAAGAAAAAAGGAAGAGAGGCAGCCCAGAGCAATCAGAAGAGGGAATTTAGGGATGCAGTTCCTGTGATCATTCATTGCCTGGGAAGAGGGGAGGATTTCAGGAAAGGCTGCTGCCCTGTTTTCACACTGCCTTAGATTACGAAACTGTATGGGTTCACACTTGCTATGCAGCTGTAGTTGCCTGTCTTAGGCTAAGCCAATTAGTACGAAAGAGTGAATAAAGAGAGATCACCTTTAATATGCGGTGCTGCCACTGCTTCCAAAATACTTTCCTGTGGGCACTGAAGCGATGTTTTCATTCATCCACCAGTAAAAACGCAGCCTTAACCCATCTGCCTGTGCCTCTGTGTATATATCTGGGTAATTTAATAAGTGCTGCTGGGTGTTGATTTACGTCATTGTATCTCTATATAAGCATGGCTCTGTGAGCATGCTGTTGGTTGTCTGTGAGCGCTCATTGTTCCTGGTGTGTGTGTGTATGTCTGTGTGCCTCTCTCTGTGCCTGAATGTGGTTTTGTTTAAAATTTTTCCCTAGAAAAAACAAGGAGTCAGACGTTTCATGAGGTTGTTCGTGAAAACCGAGGAAAGGAAGGAGGAGACTGTAAGGGATAATTTACTGAGAAAAAGGGGTAGATTTGGATACAGTTAATCATCTGCCTCAGCGTTCACCAGAGAAGATGGGGGAGTTCATTCCAGACATTAAAACGTCTCAGGGGAGGATCGTATAGATCATGCTAGAAGAGAGATAGAAACAGTAAATTACCTAAAGGCTGACAAAGCAATGGAGCCAGATGTCATCTGATCCCAAAGCAAGAATAAAAGCAGGGAGAGATAGAAGCTTCCCAAGGTATGCCCAGGATTCCCTTGGAAATTGGGGGTAGAGATTGGGAAAATTACTTCTAACCCCCATCTGCGAGGCAGATCTCTGGAATACTGGATTAATTTTGAACCCATAACCTGGTTCCAGCTGTAATTCCGGCTCATAGGGGAAAGGCATTATTCTGAGTCAGAATGCAGAACAAAAGAACATTAAAATTGAAATAAGCGCAGTTTCCCAACATGCCAGCATCCCTTGAAAAATAAGCCTCAATAATGGCCCAGGAACGCTTTCATAACATAAGTCTCCTCGAACCGACAGCAAAAGGGCTCCTACACATTTTCCAGCTCCGGTGCCCAGGTCGCGTTGCACATACAGCTTGTTTTCCTGCACTTAAACAATCGTGGGCCTGACTCACCACCCCTTTGCCATGGTGCTGGGCCAGCTCGGCTACAGCGTAAACAACCCACCTCGGTGGCACCTCACCAGAGTAAACACGGGGGAGCAGCCGCCACTGAGCCCTTCACGGTGACGTTCTCCATTTCAGAGAAGAGAAAGGGGATTCCTAGTTCAGAAGGTGCTACACATCCTAAGACCACAGGAAACGTAAGGATTTTCTGGACGTTCACTGGATGTGTCCTCATATTCCAGAAAAAAAACAGGAATTGTCGGCAGTGGTGTTCTAAGGACAGCGATCCCGCTCACACCCAAGCTGTACTGGCCTCTGTTAACCAGATATTGTGAACACAGAAACGTTTGCAAAATGCTGGGTATGTTACCCATGTCCTCCGTGACACTTTGGCAGTGGTTCCATATAGTACCTGAGAGGTACCAGGGACGTTTTCTATAAATCCTCTGCAGTGGGACTGACTTGCCTGCTCGGTACAACTCTTCCCCGCCGTGCTATTAGACACGAAGAACATCAGCTCTGGCTGTTACATGCATTTCCTAGAAGAGGTAAAAGAAACAGAGGAAATTAGGTGTAATATCCCCGCATACAATTCTTCAGATGAAAGTTGCCTAACAAAAATATTTCCTGCAATAAAATACTACCCTCCTTTGTACAGCGCAAAGAATGGCTCAGATTTTGAGGCAGCTGGATACTTGCTAGCTTCCCTATAAAAATTCACACTGAATTTGTAAACACTTGATGATCCTGTCCATGCTTGTCCTTTTCAAGAAGTTTTCCCCATGGTCCCAGATAGGTTTCCCCTAATTAACACCCTCAAAGTGATTTCTCATTACAGCACACCGTCAGCAGCACCCCTACGTGCTTCTCCAGCCTGCTGTCCATCCCGGTGCCAGCGCTGACCCTGCAGGACGACCACCAGCAGGACCAGGAGCGGCCACGGGACCCATCTGCCATAAAACCCAGCCGGCCATTCCCCGGCGCTTGGTGCGTTACGATGGGATGTGTCAGCCAGGGCTATTGTTTTTAACAGGAAGCAAGTTTGGCCGCCTCTGTAATTTAGATTGCGGGCAATAAGCAGGGGTGTGGTGTGCAAAGCAAACAGCACAGGATTAACAGCTCTTTTCGCCAGGGCTACGGCCCACTGGATCTTGTCCCCCGGTGGAGAGGGCTTCTCCTGGGGACCGCAGCCAGGAGCTGCCACCCGAGTGGCCTCCGGGTTTCCAAGTGGATGGCAAAGATAACAGCACAGACCCACTGACAGACCTTTAGAGGCTGCTCATCTTGAAATGAGATTACGAGAGAAAATTAAGAACAGTCTTCTCCTTTCAATAGGTCTTTAAAAACAATAACCAGGCTTTACTGTAAATTCATTTATTTACCCTCAGCATGCCAATTCCCAAGCTGATATCTCCTCTGTGTACTGTGGATATATATAGATCGAAATGTGGCAAGAACACAGAAAGATTTTATTTATTTTGCGTAAGGACAGCAACGTGGGGATTTTTTTTTTCCAGGAAGAAGTCACATCAGAGAGTTTTTTAAAGAAATACTAAGAGGTAAATAAAATCCAAATTATATTTAGTTCATAGGAGGTGACAAACACTAGTCAGGTTGACTATTGCCTGGCTGGAATTCAGTCAGAAACCACTGTCAAACAGAGTACAAAAATACAGGAAGCAGAAGAGATAGTGTGCATTCAGGTTGGGCCTTGGCCTTGCTAAAGTGGGCAGCATTTAGCTGTTTATTGCCAGCATTTTTCCAAACTAGCTCTCAACGCAAGCAGAGGTATTGGCAGTCAAACCCTGGCCTGCGTGCTGTTGACATCACCTGAACCACCCAATCTGGATCTCCAGAACACCCCACCAACCCCTTATTTTGGATGTTTCACACTACGCAGGGGGCCATTAGCAGCAAACACAAAAACTACGTCCCACCTGCAGGACCACCACCTCCATGGCTCTGCATGTCCTGTACCACACTTCAGCCACGTGTAGACATCATGCCCTGCTACAGCAGTTACACACAGGGCAGGTGGATGGAGCACGGGCTGACAGAGGAAAGGTGGAGGTGAGTTTCCTTGTAAAAAAGCCTGAGATGAAGCCAGCCTGGACATCAGCACAGTGGCCTTTGCCCAGGAGGAGCCTCAAGTCGAGGATGAGGTCACCACAAGCGTTCAGATCCCTGCACCCAGACCTTCTGGGAGATGTCACATGCAGGGCTGAGCTTCGTGCTGATGCCCTAGATCTCTCCAGCAAGCAAACCCACTTTAATTCACTCCTAAGGCAGAAGCGCCTCCTCTCACCACTCTCTGCCAGCCCTCCTTGCAGCGCCCTGCTGGGTCATCCCTCCCCACAGGGCGAGTTGGTGCTGTGTGGGGAGCATCGGTCTTTCCTGGCACAGCAGCTCATCACCCTGCTGGACTGCAAGGAGTACTGGCTGCTAGGCATGGAGCAAGTGTGTGGGGGGAGATTTTT
This sequence comes from Oxyura jamaicensis, assembly GCF_011077185.1. NCBI lineage: Eukaryota > Metazoa > Chordata > Aves > Anseriformes > Anatidae > Oxyura > Oxyura jamaicensis. The sequence continues at coordinate 16,343,157 of NC_048903.1, read as the reverse complement.
TAACCTCTTCTTGCCTTGTTCTGTGTAAGAAAGCCCCCCAAACTCTCACTTAGGCAGCCAGTAAAATTGCCTCCTTTGTTCAGCAGGAGAGCCAAAAGGACATCTAACCAGAATGACTGGAACATAACTTGAGTTAATAACATTTGTAAGCATCTGCAGCCACTTCTGTGCTCTCCATCAACTGAACATATAATTACCAAGTGATTCCCCTACTTCTTCTTGGTTGTTGGGTTATTAAGTGAAAGCAAAAAATTATACTGCTCACCTGAGATAAAAGAGCCTGTGAAAGCAGCTGCCTTACATTAGGCTTTGCTATGCTAACAGTGCTGTCTGCAGTCAGAGTTCCTTCTCTAAGCACTTGAGCACTGTAAAGTGCTTGAGGAGACACCACCTTTGCCTAGAGAGAGATTGGGGGTGAGATTTTGGAAGAAAGGTTTGCATACGAGTAGTGTGATCACTGCTGGAATGCCAGTTTCCTGCTAGACACACACACCAGTTTCGTGATCAGGGGCTCTTTTACAAAAGAAGAGTGACCTGCAAAGCCCCAGCCCTTCACATCTCAAAGTGGCGGGGCGATGCCACCTACATAACGAAGATGAGTCATTGGGAAAGAAGGATCGAGCTCCAGGGATCTCCTCCTCAGCACAGACCTGCAAACACGCCAGAATAATTTGCATTCCACAGCTTGCTTTGCAGAATCCACAGATAAAAATCAGGCTTGGCATGGCTGGGATAACTGAGCAGCATTCAGCAGCAGAACAATGGGGCAGCTGGGGAAGCACGTACTTAGCCAAATACAAGCGGGCAAGTCACTGTGGGCAAGACGGTTACTTGGGGATGGCCTGCGCAGGGAGGTGAGTACAAAGCAAGCTAACGTTTGCCTGCACAGTATGTAAACACACGCAAACAAAGGCGGTGTCAACAGTCCAGCTGCTCCCAGAGCCGTGTCTGGGTTTGCCCCATGGTCCAGCACGTGGCCGGGCTGGCTGCAGGACAGCGGCTGTCCCCAGCAGCTGGGAGCTGGCACGGCCGCATCCTGCCCCTGCCTGGGCTCTGGGGCTTCAGCAGCATTGCGCAGCCTGGCTGCCTCACCCCTGCAAGGGGACAGAAGGGGAGTGGACCCCAGGCAGCTTCACGCCAAGCTGAAGGCTCTGATGAGACTTCCCTGTCCCTGCAGCCATCAGACACATGACCGGGTGTGCTCATAGTGAAAGAGCATCAGAGGAAGTGGGATTTGGCTTCGTGTGCAAGCAGCAGGGAGCCGGATGAGCTTGGTCTGTAGTACACAACCAAGGCCGTACGTGTTTGCAACACCACAGCCTCCCTCCCCAGGAACCTCTGGCCCTGGCTGCCTCAGCTCTGGCATGCAGGCTGGGGTCAGGCCAGGGCCACCTGCCAACACCAGAGAGAAAGGACAGTGCGTGGGGCTGCCCCGCTGCACACCCCCTGCTTTGGGACCGAGGCCACCTCCGCCTGTGACAGTGGCCACACGGGGAGTTGTTCCCCACCCAGCAGCTGCTGTGGGTTCCCCTGTGGCTGGGGGGAGGCTGGCTCCTTTCTGGACAGAGCCACAAAGCTGATGTGGCAGAACAGCCCCGCTGTGGCGGAGCAGGGATTGCTGAGGGTCAGCGTGAGAGCTGCAAGGCTTGGGAGCCACCTGGGCTCCTCGGTGTTCTCCCCAGGCATGCTCCAGGATTGGCACATGGGACCTTGGGGCACTCCGAGCCCCATGACACAACCCATCAACAAAAATGGCGTTCAGGCACGACTTACCTCACATGGTAAGAGGAAGTTTACATACGGTTTGCATAATACTTTGGCTGCGAAGTCTCAGAGGAGGTTCTGGCATCATTTGTCACCAACTAGCCTTGTGAAAGCAAACTGAAGTGTGTGAATCTGCTGAAGAGGCTCCTTGAAATTTGTGAGGGAAGGGACGCAGCCTTCCTCTAACAGAAGCACGGGGGAATACAGCTGAGGCTTCTCTCCCTGGGGAGTGTTGCACAACATTTGTGCTGAGGAGTACAGGATTAAGATGACTGGAAAAGCAAAGAAAACGAGCAGGGAGGACTATAAGGTGCTGGAGCAGTTTCATCTTGTTCATACTTCCTCCTTCCAGCAGCATCACTGTGCACTGAAGCATTAAAGGTGAGATTTCTTTGCATCTTGTTGGGCCCTGTGGCAAAGGGAGATACCTGTCTGCCCCAGCAGCTAGGGATGAGTTTCTGAGCAGGAGTAGTGCAAGAAATTGTGCTTACATCGCTGAAGAAGAAACCAGCTTCTCAGTCAGCTGGCAGCAAGCTTGTCTGTATGTGAGAAGCTCTGAACAGAGTCCTTCCAATCATGAGGGCATCAGCTGCCTGCGTAGGCAGCCTTTCCTCCCTTCCCCAGCTCTCCACCCCATGGCTTTGCTCCCCACGTAACTTCTGGAGCCCCCGCACACTGCTAAGGAGGGCTGAGGGTCTCAGCCATGACGGGGTAGCGCCCTGAGCCAGCAGGCTGTGATACAGCAGTTTGGTTTTCTCCTGTCTGGAAGCAGGGAACAGGACAGACACATCCTCCAAGGCATGAGCTGACTCTGAAGTCAAGAGGACAGGTGATAATCTTCAGTGACTTCCTGGCACCTCGAAGGATCTGTCCCTCTCTAGCCCGCAAGTCACTCGGCGATGAGAGCAAGGAGCATTTGTCTGTGACATTTGTCTGGCATGGAGGAGATGGAAACTACCACAATTTCTAGTTTCTAGCCATTCTCTGTTTTAGGAAAATAAATGGTGAAGGTTTGAGGCCTACTGTATAAATAGAAACAGATCGTATTTATGGGAAAGGATATCATATTTTTAGGTAATATTTGTGATTTTGGTGACATTCATGATTTATTACGACTGCAGTGCAGAAACACTAAATCTGCTTTGTGCTTTGGACAAATCACTTAATCATTGTGATTCATGGCATCCAGAGCTAATGAGAAGAGTCTCTTACGCTGAACTTATCACACATGCAAGCTTTGTTTTGCCAGCCAGGACTGTGCCAGGAAAAAGCAAATACCAAAAGACTATAGGCAATGGTAGCGGGTGTAGCAATAAGGATGATCTTGATAATTACGTACCTCCAAAAGAGAGGAGAAACTTGTTTTGACTTGCAAATGGAATAAACCTGTCATAGCTGTGATAGGAGTCACCCAGGCTGGCAAGAAGTAGGTTCTTTTTTCAGGTCTCTTTAATAAACGGGTACAGTGGGGGAGTGGTGGAAGAGTCTGTGAGAAATTGTGCTGATAAGGCACTTCCCTGGTCCTTCAAACGTTCAGACATCCCGATCTGCTCTGCTTTGAGTGCCATTCCAGGCCCACACAAACCTCCCTTGGCTATCAGTCTGCTACATTCATGTGGGGCTCTGCCAGTCAGACCAAAATCTTTGCAAACACAAAACATGCCTGATTTTACTGCTACACACAGATGTCAAACCCAGGGTCATCCCCAAGACTAACACCTACATCATCACACATTAGAAACACGATTTGGTTTAGCCAAAGAAATTTTGCAGAAGATTCCTTCCTCCCAGATTTCTCTAGAAAACAGCGCACAATATAGATGCCACGGCTCTGGTGCTGGCTGCTCCCTCTATTAAACTCCATTATTCTGCTGTTCCCCAACTCCGGTAATTGTTGAATTCAATCACAGAGATAGAAAGGGCATTGCTCTATTTACTTAATCACAAGTCCAAAGCGTATCCACAGAACTGAACGTCCCACAGAAGTCCTGCAGGAAGATGTTCTCTGGGCACACTGTGAACAGTGGACGAAGTGGAAACGGCAAAAACATCTAGTTCAAGTCACTTCTGCAGGCAGGAATGCATTCAGAAGAATATTGTACCTTCCTTTTCAAACTCATAAGATTGATTGCCTACTCAAAAGTAGGCCACAGCTGTGGCCTACTACATATTCCCAGCAGCTAGTAAGGCAAGGAAAAGTTCATCTCTCAGACCTTTATAACAATACATTTGTACAACAAAGCAAATCCAAGGAGTGTCCATCATCTCAAAGGAAGGTCTGGTGCCATTGGAATTACAGCAGCTCCAATGAGCAGGTTAGGCTAAGGAGAAAAAAAAAGAGCCCAGAAAGACGGAGTGGGCAGTTAATAGTAGGTAAAAAGAAATCTAATAATTTTCTGCCATGTCAATCACCAGCCTAATAACTGCAGGGTGCAAAGCGCCATCAAACATGGAAACAGGAGTTGGGAAACGCTGGGAACAAATTGAGTGGTGGTGTGCTTGGTTCTGACACTACGTCTCTGAACGGAGACAAATTGAACGTGCCTGTGCTTAAAGCCACTTGTCTGACTTACGAAAAGCATTGCGATGTTATTTCTGTACCGGGTTGTAATGAGTACAGCACAGTTCTCTGCACAGGGATTGTTTAACCTTAGCCAGCGTCCCATACCTGAAGGGTTCATTTCAGAACGTTCTCCTTCGGCCCTTTCCTCATGTCATTTCTTAACATGCAGGTTACACAATTATTCAGCTGCAAACCAGCTTTGTTTCCATTTTAGCTTGCACAACCTTTTTGCTCTCTTTAAACAAGAACAAGGTAGTGGCTTTTCTTTTTTTTTTTTTTTTTTCCTCCCAACTTTCATTGAAATATTAATAATAAGCCGGAAAATTCCAGGGAGCAGTTATAAAAATGAGAAGGCTGGATTACTGCACATCAAAGAGAAGCAGGATTTGCTAACTCTTTTGCTTTACATGCGTGTGATTCACAAACCACTTTATGAAAATGGAAGAATGATTTAGGAATCACTCAGGTCCTGACAAAAAATAAACTAAGAGTAACAGGCTAATTTCCATGAAAATGGGCTGGTCTCCAAAGCATCTGCCAAGACCAGACAGCATTGTGCTTTTGTTTGCTCTTCAAAGCAGGTAGAGCCAGGAATGTTCCCATGCCTCATGGCAAGCTCTAAGATGTGGTATGAGACTTTCAGAAGAGGGAGTTTCGCATTTCTCCCTGCATATTTCACACTGCAACAGCAAGAAGGGCAGCACAGGCGTAGCTGAAATGAGATGAACTGAGAGGCAGCCAATGGATTCTGCAGTATTGTGCAAGGTGGGGAACTGAGGGCAAGTAAGCTCACTGGGAAAGAAGTATAGATTTAACTGCAAACGAGCAAGACTTGCACGAAGAAGGATCTCCCCAGCTGATGTCCAAGCCCTTTGCAGAGGTGCGTGGGGATGGAGAGCAACGCCCTTGCCTCCCCGGGCAGCCGATGGACGCAGACAGGCCCACAGACAGGAGGACAGGCAAGAGCAGCCTTCAGCTCCGTGCAGGTGGGAGCAGCACAACACATCTCGTAGGGGCTGGCCTCTTGGGTCAGGCGGCTTTTAGCATTTCAAAGCCTGCCTTCTCTTTGTGACTCCTACCCCAACCAAAATAGTCAAGTGGGTGTACAGAGAATCAGCAAAACCCCTCCTGCCCAGGCACCCTGAAAGGGCTCCTTACTGCCTGCCCTGCCAGTAAATCACGCTGTGTGCCCCTTAAGGGCTTTCCTACTCCTGGGGCAGGATTAGGGAAGGCGAGAGCAGCGCGGGCTGTGGGAAATGTCAGGGCCCCGCTGCCGGGGAGCTGAGCCCTGAGCTCGGCCGCGTCCCTGGGCGCAGGTAGGAAGGGAGCCAAGCACTGCCACCTGCAGTGAGCTGCCACTTTCCCGGGTGGCAAAGTTCAAACACGCGGGGACAGAGACCTGTGGGACAGGGTGTGCCCACGGGCACTGCTGTGAGTGAGGGGGACGCACCCAGCCCCTCTCCCATCAAAGCAACTGAGCCAAAAAGCAGCCTGAGATCGGAGCTGCCCGATGTGTTGCTTGCGGCAGAGGCAGCAGGGTGGGGTAGAGGGCTGCGAGGAGGGGAGGCTGCTTTCCTCTCTGGGACAGAAAACATCAAAGATGCCCTGAAAAATTAAAAGCTTCTGGACAGACGCTCTCAGTGTGTTTAAAAAAGCACAGCGGATCAGTTTCAGAGCTCTCTTTCCAAAGGTCTTTCCTGAACACAAAGGGGAAAACACGCATTATATGCAATGGAAAAACACTGCATGCCTGGCATTTAATATTTTTCACCTGTGACCCAGGACTGATGTCTTTTTAACTCCCTGATTTAATCCAACAACAAGTCTCAGGAAGAAAAAACCTTTCAGAGTTTGGAAAGGAGTTGGAAAAAACTAAAGTCACGCTCAACACTTCCCCTTCCCTGGAGAGATAGGAGTACTGCTTGCCCTTTCCTGACGATAAGCATATCCTGGTGGTTAAAAATACATTTGCTCTTACCGTAAATTCTCCATTAGCCAACTCCTTCAGCCCAGCCCACGGTGTTGGGGTTCACAATTCCTCTGAGACCACGTGTGACAGAGCCAGGCCCATGCAAGTCCAAGTACGCTGGGGAAACAGCAAAAACAGCCGGTCGGATCCTGCAGCCATCGGCTTCACCTGGAGCAGCAGTCAAGTTCTGTTGAGTGGCAACAACAATGTTCAGCTGAGTTACCTGCTCCTTTCCCAGGTCCCTGTGGGCTCCCAATCAGTTGTCTCTGACTTTACAGCACCTTGCAGAGGTAAAGGCCTATTGAGTTCTGAGCAGCAATTACTTCTTCTGTTAATTCCCCAGTTTCCAGTGGTCGTCATGCCAAAGCACTGACCAGGTGGCACAGAGTAGTGGAAGCAGGGCTCGCTGCTCCTTTTGGGATGCTGGGGGCCAGCAACCAGTTACCTGCTCTGCAGAACGCCGTGGCAGCCAGCTAGCCTCCCCTCCTTCCACATCGCCTTCCTTCTCTTCTTCACCTGGAAACAGGACCTGGTGGAGCCTGCTCAGACCCCTGGGCTCTGCAAACACCACGGGTGGCACCTCCTGGCAAGGAAGAACCTCCTGGGAAGAGCCTGGCTCCGCAGGGAGTTGGCAGCATCACAGCTCCCTTGCTAGGGAGAGAGCTGGTGGGACGCTGCTCGGGGCAGCAGAAGCCCCTTTGTGCCACTGCTCTCAGCCAGCAGTGGGTGACCATGCTTGCCTGGGGCACAGACAGCAGGTCCCAGGTCTGGCTGCAGTGCGCAGCCTTGGCACACATCCTGCCGGGAAGGGGGCCCAGGGAGGCCTCGCTCCCCGGCACTGAGCACCTCAGCTGAACAGCCTGTTAGATAAACCGTGTCTGGGTTTATTTCGTGCCACTTTAGAAAAATAAAAAATAAAATGAGGGGGATAACAGGAAGAAATGGAAATTTCAAGTTATACCTCCGCAATGCACAAAAGGTAAAGGGAGCCAAGCAGCAGCCCTCCTCCCGCTGTTAGGATTCCAGGCCGTGGAGTAAAGGTAAATCCAAGTTCACCCTCGTCTCTTTGTTTCCAAGAAGCAGTAAGACAGAGGAGATATGGCAGAGCCCATCTACGCAGCCATAACCATGGGAACACCAGCAACAAAGGTAAATCAACATCAGATTCCCTATCATCAGTCCGTGTTTACACTGGAGGCCTCAGGCTCTCTGCACCGAAGTGGCTGGCAGTTCTAGACCTGTGCTTTGCTTTGGGATGGCTTTTGCGCTAAACAGCAAAAGGTTTTTACTGAGCAAACACCCACCTTTCCTCTCCTATTCCCCACCATCATTTTTAGTGCTCACAGCACCCATTTTCACACTGTTTCAGAGCCATGGAACTGCCATCCCATGTCACTCCCCCAAAGCCAGCCCCAAACGTTGGCTTTTCTTTGCATCCGTCTGGACATTCCTCGATGTCTTTTTATTTAAAAAGCGGTATATGGAGCTTGGTGCAATCATGTGTTTTTCTGAAGGCCAGAGCTAGTGGAGTACGGCTCCCTCCTCTTAAACAGCCAAAAGCCCTTGCTCCGGCTCTGTTGGAGCACAAGCAGAGGCAGTGGCAGACAAACCCTCGAAGGTACAAGCCCAGCACGAAGGAAGCACCCTGCAGCTGCTTGGCATCTTACAAAGCCCAGATCTCCGAACTCAGGAGGTTACGTACGCACACCATAGCATGCGAGGGTCGCCAAGTATCTGGCAGCCCTGGAACGAGCTCCATGTACCTTGGGAGCAGTTGTGCTTCAGCTCCTTTGCTCCTGTTTTTAAAGGTCACATGAAAGCAGCAGTACTTGGGAGGAGTTATGAAGGTGACTGCAGAGGAGAAGGGAGACCTTCAAATAACTCTCTGAGCTTTTACAGGTGAGCAGAAGCTTCTTCCCACTTGCATTTCCCCCAGCATGGCCATCAGCAAAACCCACAGCCATGGGCATTTATTGCCTGGACAGAGCCCAGAGGGACTGCTCCCGCCCCCCTCAATTTCCTTAGCCTTGCCTCCTCCATTGATTTCCTCTGGGTTTTCCCCTTTGATTAAACTTCTGGCATGTAGGTATGTTTAATAATAAGACAGATAACTCATGGGAGATGATATTTATAAAATCCACTGCATTTTTTTTTCATTCTTCATAAGACCTTGAGAAAAAAAAAAATCCTGAACTACGTTTTTCCTTTCTTTTAAAAATAGAAACAACAACAAAAAATATATGAAGCAGTTAACAAGTTTTCAAACCATCAATGTTTTATTTGGTTAGTTTATTAAACACCTTTAAGACAATTAATTTTGGTCTGTACCCTTCTATAAAATAATTCAAGTTCTGAACAAACCTCCAATACATAAAGCAAAGTTACTTTACCATACGCAAATTTCAGATCAAAATACAACACTCTGTTTTCTTACATTTATAAAACCCGGTCAAATACAAACAACATTAAAAAAGATAAAACACTTTCACTGATCCTTGGTACAATATTACAGCACAATTTGCACAGTGGCAACTAAGTCCCCAAAGCACAATTCAAATACTTTAAAAAGGGAACCTCCCTTTAGTCACCCAACGTTATACTGAACACGTAAACAAAGCAAGTGCTACTTAATCCAGGAAAATTCTCACGTCCCTTTTTGTATCATGTGCGAGCCACAAAGCAATTCTGCAGGAAAGGTTACCGGTAAGGAACCCCACAGTTTCTCTGCTTTGCTGTTACAATTTTATGTGCGACTACTCCATGAAAATAAATGGATGGAGGTAGACCAGACTCTGCACTGGGCAACTTATGGCAACTAAAGTAAACCAAGAAACATGTATTTTTCTAATAACAGATCATAAAGCTCTTAAAAAAAATCAATACCAAATTATCTGTGGGTACAATTTGAGTAACTGCTTTTTTCTTTACTTTCAAGGCATCTAATGTAGACAGAGTGTTTTCAATTGTGGAGCGTTTGTTCCATTGCAAAACCCAGTGTTTCAACAACAGGTCAAAGTGCCATTAAAATTGCACAGTTTTCTTCAGTTCTGAGGATACACGGTAGCATGCAATGTTCATTTGTTACTAGGCCTAAAAGCTTGCACTTAACACTAACCTATGAACGACGTGGGATCTCTTATCAAACTGAAACGACAGCAAAAAATAAAATGCATACATAAAAGGAGAAAACTGAGGCGTCGGTTGACAAACATTCCTTGGAAGTTTCTACTCAGCAAGCCTTATGATAACACCTTGAGAACACAAAGTAAAATCGGAGCAATAATGGAAGGGTCTGATGTATCCAACTTGGGTTACACTTTGCATAGGCAGTCAAGGCAATTGCACAAACGCTGTAGTGCGACTCCGAGGGTAGTTTTGCCCAGTTCTGTAAGCCCCTTCTTTGTCCCCCGCCCTCCCCCCGCCTTAAAACACTAATTTTACTTACAATTCAATAGAAAGCTCTATTAATTTAGTTTCAGTTAACGTGAAAATGTGTACACAATTAAATGGAAAAAATAGAATAATGGATCTAGCTTCTCCCTCCCCCAAACTCCCACCTTATCCAGGAAGATACCGTACACGTTCTGAAGTTTTCCCTATCCGTTAACGTATTACCCCAACAAACGAAGGAGAACTGCGTACTGCATAAATAGCACATATTTAATAATGGCTGTGTAAACAATATAGGATGGAAAAAAATGAAAAAAACTAGTGAGGTACAGCAAGAACTTTATTTGCTAGCTTAGTCTTTTAAGTGCAATTGAAACACCGTGTACTGCCCTTCTCAAAAAAGTCTCTCCGTAATTAAGCTACGCTATGAAGATTATTCCCTTAAAGCTACATACCCATGTTGTATCTCATCATATTGACTTAATGCAAATATTTGTGGGGGAAAATTAATTTACAGGGTTAATTAAATCTTTGTAGTATTCAGAAGGAATGATAGTAAAGGGATCAGCCATGGAAAATGTGGTAATACATGTTTTAAAAATATTTCCAATAATTTAAACACAAAACAGTAAGTATATTTTGAAAAATGCATAGAAACCCTGTCAATATAAAAATCCCCACTAAAATTACACAACTAAGCAACTTTAATCTAAATATTTTATGTGCTTTTCCTATAAAGGCCACTTTGACATACAAATACAAAAAAATTTACATTTCTCCCCAAAATAAATAATTTGCTTCTCAATTAAAAATACTGAATATGGAAGCATAACAAACTTCTTGCAGGCCAACTGCTCATCTGCATTGGCTACTTCTGAAGAAGAAAATCTCCAAATATTGTCAATTACCAAAAGAAATAAAAAAAAAAAAACACCTTCAGACTTTGTTCTGCCTAGCGCTATGAAAAGCCTGGGGTAGGGATGGTGAAGTCTGAACCCCTTACACTGTATGTGCCAGGGAGGGAATAGACACAGACATCTGAAGAGAAATTTGCCATTTCTCTCCTGTGCATACACTGAAATCCTTTGAAATCAAGGGAAATAAATAAAGGTTAACCTGAATTAAAAGAAAGACAAACTAGGACGTGGAGTTAGGAAGGAGAAGCAGTATGAGGTACTGAGGTACACCGTGGGTTAATTAAATGACAAATATAAGTAAACTGCTCAGAAGAAGGCATTATAATGTGAGAAGACATGATAAACAGGTAGAGGAGAGCAACTCACACCTGGAGACCTGGGGGGGGAAAAGTGTATTGATGTTAATAGTATCTAGTAGGGGCATGAAGAGGAACACAAGGAACAAACTTCACTGGAAAAATGATGCAACGGGAGAACAAAGAATCTTTAACAACTGTCCTGACCACATGGGCATTTATCCCTGAATTGCAATGGAAGCAGCAAAATGAAACACGTGTACACACGCACAAGCAGTGGAAATGAAAACTTAGACTGGATTTGAGACATCACAGTTATGCATCCCTGTAAGCACCAGACCCACCACTGATCATGGGGACATAAACAAGACCTAGACCTACCTGGAGGGGCACAGCCCACCCCAAACGCCTAAAACACTCCAGAGCAAAGAGATGCAAACGCTGTGAAGTGGCCCCTGAAGTACCCCAGTGGGCAAACTGCACCAGTGGATTTACAAGACAAGCTCCAACCAGCAACAACATGGCACTGACAGGAGGGATACACTTTGACACCATTTAATTCAGACAAAACACCTAACAATCTGGACATAGGAGGCAGGGGAAGAAGGAGGAAAACCAGTGAACAAGATTCCTGGGCAGCCATTTAGTACAAGTTCTCCTAACCTTGGACCAAGGACTGGATTAGGAAGGACACAAGAGCTGTGTATCTTCTGTACTATAAGGAATCCAGCTCTGGAGCTCTATATTGCATAGTTTGATTGAAGACGCAGTGCTTGATTCTTATTTTTCACTCTTTTCTTAAAAAGAGTGCATAGTCAGGACAGAGCGTTCCAAGGCCTGGCCCTCAGTGGAAAAAAAAAAAAAAAAGCAAAAATTCCATTCCCACACAGAACAGAAAGACACACAGAAAACGTATGCGTATAAAAAACCTGAAACAGTAAGCACATCTGTAACGCAGAAGTCAAAGCATGACAGCTGGATGATGGGAGTAAACCGAGCTGTCAAGCTGCATAGCAGTGATGGTAAACATGACCAGGTGAGTGTTTCTACCGTATCACACTGACATATTTGTGTAGAAAAGGCGACGATATATTCTGACAATATCCTGACAATCACCAGTACCTTAGATTTGACAGAAGGCTGAACCTTCCTTCACGAGATCGGTAGCAATATACTCGGGAAAGGCATGACGTCCCAACACCCTCCTACTGCTTGGCTCATGGAATACTGGTATCATGACTTCGTTAATCAAGGTAGTTGTTATTTTGTTCTTATGCTAAAATAGAAGATTTGTATAGTACAAATTTATACTAAGTAGGTTAGCCATCATTCACACATGGATTTTAATTCTTTAGTCCAACCCTGCAAGATTCATGGTACTCAACAAACAAGGTTTACAGAGGGAAAACTTTGAAGGTAGAGCATCTAATTTGAATAAAATGTACTTAAATTTTGCCTTCAAAAGAAAAATCTCAATTTGTCAGGCTCCAACTTCCGTTACTAAACATGTAAGCAAACTGGGAGGCAACTATACATTTCTGTTTGCTACAGAAAAACAAAAAGGAGGGTGGAACACCAGACAGGTAGGGGCTTCCCAGATATTTAGGCCTACACTTGTCCTACCCTGCAGAAAAGGCTCCAGAGCCTCCAACACTTTCAGATTTAAGTACACTAGACCAACACATTGGATTTAAGTACAGTAAAACACCACATTGGGTCTCTGATAACAGCCCACAAACCTTAGAGGCAGCAGGGACATCTCCTCACCCCTCTTGCTGGGGAGCAGCTGCAAGGCTCAGGCTGCGCACAGGCCGCGTGCAGGCCGGGCAATGGTGCTCCTCATCAGCCTTCCCTAAAATAAGGGTATTGGGGTGTGGAGGCTCAGCAGGGCTCCCTGTGGTCCCTTGTTTTCTGGCTGTTTCCTTGCATGCTGCAGGGAACACAGCAGCTCCTCACAAAGGCAGCCGGCCCGTGGCTCCTGGACAAGGACAGACAGAGCAAGCTGGGGTGGCCTGGAGCACAGCGCCCGACATGAAGCCATTCCTGGACTGTTCAGGAGTTAAAAGGCTTTTAGACTAACAACTGAGAAACGTTACACCCATGGGACTGTGGAGCCTGTGAAAAGGCAAGGAACTTCACACTGAAGATGGGCCAGGTTCACAGAGATCCCCCCAGTTCTTCCTGCTGCTTCTGACAGGGCAGGCGCGCAATTTTCTGACCTCCACAGAATCAAAATCTTTCAGCGACGTGAAGATATCAAATCACGAAGCTGAGCTGATGATAAGGATTAAAAAAAAAAACAGACACCACAACAAGGGCAACAACAAGGTTCCTACCCAGGGCTAAAATTTGGCTCTTTCCTCCACAGCTCACATCTACAAGAGCCTCCTCCTCGGACCACCAGGCCGGGGCCACTCGATGGCCACCCCATGGCAGCATTCGGTGGCTCCTCTCCTACCTCCTAACCGTGGTTGAGCACTCCAGAGTGACAAGGACTTCGCCAGCCATTTGCATGCTACAAACGAGGGCTGAGCACATGAAATTTGAGGCAAAAATCCTACCTCAGGCCTGGCCCAACAACATCCAGATGCTCCAACAGCCGCATAGGTCAGCGTGTCCCAAACTGGGAACAACACAGCCAGGTCCTGGGATCTAGCCCAGGAAGATTAATATTTACTGAATAGCCACCATGATGCCAATAGAAGGCTCTGGAATTAGTAGCTAATTGGTACGGCCTGCAGGGACATGAATAGCTCCTTGTTTTATCCCTACTATTTGTGCGTGGCCGGTACAATATTTGCTACATTCAATTCAAAGTTAGCATGAGCTGCTCCTTAAAATTTTAGAGGAAGATTTCCCTGTGAAGCCTTTCTTTTCTGTTGTTGTTGTTGCCTTTACAAAGGCAGAAAAAAGGCAGCATTTTTCCCCACTACATTTTTTATTATTAAGGCCATTAGGAAGCTGTCTATGAAAAAGGATTTTTTTTTTTTTTTGAAGGACTGAATACTCAAAACAAAAACCAGAACAAACACGAGCAGATTATCAGCTCACATTGGTACTTTAAGAAGTCAAGCACAGTGTAAGGAATTCACAAATATGTCAAAATAGCACCTTTAGAATCAGAAAAAAAGCATTTTTATTTATTTTTTAAATTCTTTAAACTGATCAAAAACCTGCATACTTGAAGGTCCTAAAGAAAGGACAAAAATATAATCTCAGGTGCAGAAAATGTGTTTATTTGGACACTTCTTCTCATTTATTTGGAAAGTAAATGGGGAATTGCATGTACGAAAGTCCCTATTTGACCTTACAGATAAATCAGTGAATCTCTCTATTGAGAAAATGGATCAAGTTCACAGGCAAAACAGTGCGGAGTAGAAGCAGAGAAAAAAAAACCAGCTGATCTGTCTTTAAAAAAGTAGAACTCTACGTTTTAGATTTTTTCCTATTTAAAAATCACCAGGACAGTCTTTCAATTGCTTGCTCATTTACAAGTGTAACAGTTACTTTCAAGTAATACAATTTTTTATTTACTTTTACAGCAGCTGCAGGTCAACCTTGGTCTTTTTGTACAGAAACATGCATTTAAAATGAAATTAAAGTAAACTGTCCTTGGACAATGGCATCATTCTGCCCTGCTTCTTGTCTGGTTTTATTTTTTATTGAAGGACAAAATGTAATTTAAAAAAAAGATTTGACAAAGTGCAAAAAAAAATGAGGTAGCTGGGAATAGGGGCTTCCCCCCATGGACCAAAAGGCAGACTTCCAGCCACAAATAACAACGTACAAGGGAGCGTGCTACACGCGTTCTACGTAGAGGATTGTTTATAGCTGCTCAGGTGATCTTTAACCTGGAGACACAACGGTTTTACAAGCTTGATGAAAAATGATTTCATCATCTATTAAGCACTCTCCCAACATACACTGAATGGTGTTGAAGGATGCTAAGATGTACAAGAAGCCAGTGCACAGGAAGATCAAGTTTGCATGGACTTCCTCCAGCCTACAGCAGCTCTTCTGAGTGATCATCAGCAAAAGCATTGGATTCAGAAGTGAATTTGGGGCAAGAGTGAAACATAAGTCCTGCTGGTAAGAGCAAATACCAAAAAAAAAAAATGAGGCCAGAAAGCAGTATTATGCAGCAGGGTATGCGCAGCATCTTTTAGTTTGACAGGGTTTTGGGTGGGCAAATTCTCAGCCTTGAGACCTTTCTGGCTCAAGACTTCACCTGAAGATAGACAACATCCCAGCCATGCTTCTACACCCCAATGGCAGCAAGGGGCAGCAATTACACCAGCTCTGTGACAGAAACAGCCTCTTGCCCCATGGGATGCATACAGCAAGGCCATGCACAGTAAAAGGAGAATCTTGCCACTGTACAGGTAATTTTCCTCCCCACTTACACTGAGATATTAAAGACACCTCCTAGAAGTGAACCAGAACACAGCTTGTTGTTTAAATAAGTTAAATTAAGGTACTGACATATTACCATGAATTGCAAAATACAGTCTCAGACCCCTAAATACAGAACGCAATTACAAGAAGTAAATCATTAGGTTTGGGAAGTTAGTGAGGACAAAAAAAAAAAAAAAAGCCTAAAATTGACTTAGCAGCTGTTTCCCCAAGTAAACAAAAGCTAGAACAGTCTCAGTCACTGCAGGCAATCCAGAAGAGTCCTTTGGACTAGTTTAAGACCAGTTCTGAAAGATTATGAGGAAATATTTCTTAAAGATGCTACCCCTTAGTTTCCTCTCAGCACAAAACTTTAACAAGATCTTTAGCTGCTCTGTTCAACATGACCACCTTGCCAGATACCCCCAGTGTACTGTTTCACTTATTCCAATAATTATACTTTGTTTTTTTCAGAAATAGTGAGAAATATGACAAGGATAATAATGCTTTCCTACTATCACCTGTAAATTCACAGAACAGATGCTGCCTAGCTGAAGCTTTAGCACATGAGATCGTTAAGTTGAGAAATTCAAGAACAGCCAGTGATGTCTTTTTAGCTAATTTCCTACCACATAAAGAAATTTATACTTTCCAAAATGGCTCTTGCTCTTTATCAAGTGCAATATTGTTCCATGGTTGTTTTTTTCCTATTGTGAAATTCATGCAGGTGACAGCAGACTTCAGAAAGACAGAAATAATACTCATAAAGGCAGCCCGCTGTGCAGCCTGCTTAAAGGATATCCTTCAGGCTCTGATTGGGTTTAAAAGTACAAATGACAGAAACTTGCCCTTGACAAAACCAGAGGATGTCTTCGCATTGACTGAAAAGGGAAGAAGGAAAGGCAAAGAAAAATCAAGGGCATTAGATGGTGATTCAGAAGCACCTAGCATTAAAAAATTACATGTTCAGGTTTTAATCAATAAAATAATAGATGTTACTTACATTGGGGATGCTTCTTTCTATCCTATTATTGTAATCAAATCCATCAGCTTTTACAAGGGCTCAGTACTGTCTCATTTCATTATGAAAATTCAAGGGCATAGGTAGGCAATGGCATTGAGCATGTTCATTTACTGATGTGCCCTGGCAGGTGTGTATCATTTACACAAAACCCTGCAGAAATACTGGGCAACAAGCTTTAACCTTTTACATTGAAAAGTTCCAGTCTTACAGCTCATTTTTCAAGACATTCAATAGATTATTTCAAACAACCTTCAAGTATTATTCCTAAACAAATCCGACTGTGTTATGATTATTTTTGTAACTCATAAGCAGCTATCCTGAACAAACTATTTTAAAAACTATCTTTTCAGATTCTGTATTCCCAACAAACTTACAACAGTCACCTGTTGGTAGCAATTTATAGTTTAAATGTTCCCATTACCATTAATACATTTTAGCAAGTGTTGATCTAATTAGGCACTTAGAATGGTTTTAATGTTCTTTCAGATTACTTGTTAATCAAGAATTGAGACAACTGATTACCAGAGTACAGCAACACTTAAGATTACCAAGAGTCACGCAGGACACAGCTGATCAAAGGTACTACTTTAAAGCCTCGTTGCAATCCTTCCTATAGTAATAAATTTCTCGGGAGGAAAAAAAAAAAAAAAGGTCTGATTGAGAGCAGATACTCGGCCTATCAATAAACTTCAGAGTACAGATGTGATCTCTCAAGAAAGCGAGCAATGCTTCACCCAAATCTTACTGTCTTTCCAGTGGTATCTCCCAGTCAACTTCTGCTAGCTCAGCTTCCCAATCTGAAGTGATGAGACAGACCTCCCTACTTTTCTTTCAAAGCACTTTGCCACAGAAATGCAGACTCCACCAATCCAGCTCTCGACTCCAATAACAAGGAAGGGCAACAGAAAACGGCAAATGTCTAAAGGCTACAGCACTAGTGACCGCAACACAGGCCTTAACTCATTCCTCAGCAGTAAGAGAAAACACTCCAAGTTAACATGGAACCAGTAGCCTCTACCTGAAAGAACAAACGTACATATTTAACACAGCCCCTGAAAAAGCTGTTTAATTACTCCAAAGAGTTCGGAGAACATAACCCCCAGGACATCGACGCTTACGTTAGAGGCAGAAAGGATCCATACTCTACAGCAAATTAACCCTTGGGAAGTATAGCTCTGAGTGGCACAAACACATACCTTAATTAAAATCTTCAGTATGCCTGCGTCCCTGGTTATATTCACATTTTCTGGGACACAACTTTCCTTCTGCAGATAAGATTAATTCAAACGAATCGTACTTTAGATAAATATGCATAATTTTATATATTAAATTCTATTATCAGCTGCTATTCATTACACACTTGCATGGCACTAGTGCTCTAATAAAGAGCAGCGCGTCCATATGCATCACACAGAGTGATGGCACAAGGCAGCTGTGAAGAGTAACACAAATCTGCAGAACAGTATTAGACAAAAATTAAAGATTTACAGTATTTTAAGTAACATTCATTTTAAAAAAAAAGAATCACTACTTTTTTTTTTCCAAACACAGTGAATTTTACGCATTCTGTGTTTTAACAGAGGAGTTGAATTATTGTTATATACAGAGGAAACCAAAAGTTTGGCACTTGGAACAGTTTCTGTTTGTTATTGCATCCTGCACTTTGCATGGCAAATGCACATTACCAAAAACCCAGCAGGCTGTACAGACACTGTATTTATCGAGCTGACCAGAGAAACAGCAGTTAAAGCAGGGAAAACATTCCCTAAACCCCTCAATTTTCACACTTTTGCATTTACCAAGTTATGCAGGCACAAGAAATGCTGGAGGAAAAAAAATAAAATAAAGAAAAAATGAAGCTGCCTTATGCTTTCTGGAAGGAAAGTTGATAAAAAAAAAAAAAAAAAAGCCAGGCACTTTGGTAGCTTTAATGAAAACACCTATTTTTCAAACATATTTTGAGTAAGAATTCCGAATCAGAAGGCAGACTGCGACTTGCAAGTCTTGTGCTGTCAAAATCAAAAGGGCTATGACCTGCCTGCAGTTATTAGTGAGCTGGCTTGTAAATTTGCCTTTATTTTCAAATTCACTACTGTCCTTTTGTTTAATTACATATTAATTTGGGTTCAATTTACAGATGAGGTACCTCAAAGCTACTAAAAATCAAGTGACCAGGAACAGCCAAGTAGATACAGAATTTTCAAAAGGAAAAGGACACAGAGCCAGGACCAAACCATACACACCTGCACCATGACCCAGTCCTTGTCTGCGCTTGCCTCAAGATGTGGCCACCTGAAAGCAGCACCCCAAGGACACAGCCCCGCTGTGAGGTGTGTTGGGCACCATGTCAGCGGCACCCTTCTGCCTTACTGACATTGGCCTCAAGAAACTGAGAAAAAGGGTGCCTGCAAACCTGATCCCCAGAAACCAGCCAGCAGCACAGGCTGCTGGTTAAGAAAAACATTCAAGAAGTAATTTGTGAAGGACCTGGCTGGATTTAAGAGTGCTGATTCACAAGCTGGAAGGAATTAAGTTGGAGTGGCTATTGAGGCTACCATGCCAAGTAAGGGCTACTTAAGCAAGTTTCTAAACTGCCAAAACATTTAAAAACCCCTGGATTGCAAACTGAGAAAGTTCAGGAGTTGCTTCACGCATGGATCTCATATCCCAAGAGAGGCACTCATCACCAAGCTGGACAGGCCCTGGAAGATGGTGGGGTCTTGCCAAAGGGGTGGCTTCCCCTTGCTGCCCTACCCTACTCCTTCACCCCACGCTCCTCCGTGCTGAGCCCCGTGCACCCACCAGCTCTCAGCTCACCAATGCAACCAACACAAATCTTGTTCACTGTGCTTGAAGCAAGGCCAAGGAAGCCAGATTGAAGATCTGAGGAGTGCCCAAATCTTTGACTTGTGCCTGCACATGAAGCTCAAGGTGACAGCATCTCTAGAGGCTTGGTCCCTGACCTCCAACCACAGAGAAAGCAACGTGCCAAGAAATTAAGTTTGTAATTGTTTCAGGTGAGGGGACTTGAGCTTCTTGGTCAAATCTAGCTGAGTAACTGAGTGCACTTGCAACACATTCTGGTTACCAGCAGAATTGCTTGCTTTATTTACACTTAAAAAAAAAAAAAAAAAAAACCTACTGTAATCCTACTGTAAGTGTAAACATTTTGTTCATAACTTTAACTGCAAAACACTGTGGATGTATATATGATTTGGATTTATTATGTGCATTTATTACTTAGGTTTTCTGGACACTAAATGCCCACAAGTGAACTAGGGAGCTAGGGACTCAAGAGATAGCAGCCTGCACTAGTCTAAATAACATTTCTGAGAGTTTTCTAAGCCACTTAGAAAACTAAGTTCAAAAGCGAAACAGATGCTTAGAAACATTCAGTCTCATCACTTCTGGATATAGGATCTCGGCACTTTTTCTAAGGACAAATTAACGTAGAATTTTTGGAAAAGGGAAGTTTTACAGATAAGCTAACAGCACTTGATTTATTTCACAAGACAGCTGACGATGGAAATAGTGGTTCACATTTCTGTAGTAAAGCATTCATATAAATTTAAAATCTAAAGACATATATATATATATACACACACCAAGTTTACTGCAATGCATAAATATATAAACGTTTTAATACGCCAACTAATATAGGTCAGAAAATTGATGTATGTAGTTCAAGTTTTGCAGCACTTCAGCATTGTAAAAAAATTAAAAAAAAATAAATAATTGTCAAGGGATTGACTGCTGCCCTCTTGTTGATTTATTTTCACCCCTTCTCTCAGAATCAGAGTAATTCCAGCTACACATCAGCACTGTGGAAGGACTGAGCAGAAGTAAGTTTCAGAATGTCTCTTCAAGGAACATTTAGTTAAATATAACTATCGTACTAGTCTGGGGT
Organism: Oxyura jamaicensis; assembly: GCF_011077185.1. Classification (NCBI taxonomy): domain Eukaryota; kingdom Metazoa; phylum Chordata; class Aves; order Anseriformes; family Anatidae; genus Oxyura; species Oxyura jamaicensis. Next base: position 16,322,935 of record NC_048903.1, on the reverse strand, counting down.
TGTACTTCAGCAGACCTAAGATGATTCAATAAAAATGACACAGCTTTACACTAACACAACTGAGGGCAGAGATTGGCTTGTCTGAGGTCCACAAAATTGCAGAGCGGAAAGTATTTTACGTAGTTATAATACTGGTTATACAAAAACTTTTTCTGAAGGGCAGGAAGCCTCATTTCTATTTCCACCTCTCTCGCTTTATTCCTTTTAAATAAATATAGATCACATCCCACCCATCACAAACAACAGTGACATTAAAAAGTGAGGTAAAGTGTTCTACCAGCCGATTTTTACTACGAACAAAAGTCAGTTAAATATCACTACCAATGTGAACAAGACTTAGTAAGAAATAAAATGCAAGATACCAAATTCTTCACTATAACCACACCATAAAATCCAGCTTTCAAAGTCAAACAGCAGGAAACGAGACTGTACCCTAGCATGGAAATTATTAGTAAACCAACTTTTGATCCCAATGTAAAATAGCTGTACTGATTTTCCTTAACTGATAGTCCAAAAAAATCTTCTTTTCTGTGAAACAAATATATCCTTGTCAAATTTTACCTTTGTTCCAACACAGATAAAATGCATCTTTCTATAATCCTCAATCTTACAAAACATTCTCCTAGTTTTCACGTGATCTGAAGTAAAAAGGAACATCACCTATTTTCGTTAATTTCTCAAGTTTTGTTGTCTTTTACCAAGAGCAGCAATTGTCATGAACCGTTCCAAATGCCACTTCCCTTTACTTCAAGAAAACAGCCTCTAAAATCCATGCAGGAACACACGCCGCCCATCTGTACACCAGTTCACCAGGCTATTCAAATGACAGCGTAGAAAAAACAGTTTACTTCTCTGTAGTATACTGTATCCGTTTTAGATTAGTCCATTTTAAATATATTAAAAATATTTTTAGGAATGAAAACATTGCAAATGAATGAAAAACGTATGTACACACCTCCACCATTTTTAGGCACAGACCTTAACTTTTGAGGAAGGACTAGAAGTAAAAGGTGCAACAACCAACGTCTCCGGCGGCATTACAGTCAAACAACAGTCTTTGCAGTATACCAGGGAGGTTGGTTTTCATATAGCTTCTGCGTATTATAGCTATCCAGTCCGAGATAGCACATTTATTCTTATCAGTTCCCCTCAGGGGAAACACACCTTAAATCTTTTTCGCTTTTCAATAACCTTTGCCAAAGGAATACCTATTCCCACCAGTTCCAGACACAGCAAACCTCCTTCAATAACACGCTTTAAAGTCCAAACGGTTACGACTGAAGGTGTTTCCTTGATTCCCGTTTTTTCCCCCCTCTTCTTTTTAATGTATACGTAAGTTATTTGTCCCCGAAACAAGAACTGAGACTCAAGCTTTTTAAGCATTTAAAACAAAAACAGTTACCATACCAAAGCACAGCATACAGTGTAAGTTTCAGTTGTAATTTCTCAGCTTTTCCTTTATATAGAGCTATATTATGGTGGACTGCGCAGAATTCTTCCAGTCTCCTCCACTGCCAGCATACTGATCACGGAGAAGGTACACGAATGCGGAACAATCCCTGTTGAAGCTGCAGGCGGAAGAGCTTGCAGTTTGCAATCCGCAAAGCTGCACAGCCAGTACGGCGAAGGTCCGATGGAAATAGGGGCTTCGTGCGCTGCCAGGTTCCCGTGCTTCTTTTAAATTCTCTAACATAGTCATAATTTGTACCTAGACCCACACACACAAAAATAAAATGCTTAAAACATGCAGTACCCACCAGCACACTTCATCTCTAAGGCAAACACACGAACAAGAGCATGCACAGGACTGCAGATCAGGTTCTGGATACGTGACTCAAATTATTCTCAAAAGCAAAGGGTGACGTTTCTTATCTAATTAAACCCACCGCACTTGGAATTTTGCTGTTTCATGTTTCTGTAGAAAGCCCTGCTTTACACACAGGCATGAAAACACGTAGTCTTCCAAATGCCTTGCACACTACGTGGCCAGATACTGAAAGCTGTGAGGAGGAGTACTGAATATGCTCATTAGCACACCTGTGTATCTATCACCTCGTGTAGCCACCATCCCATGCAGGTGAACCACAGGATGAGGTCCCAAAACACAAAACCATCTGCCTACCACCACAAGGATAGGATAAACAGCCCCAGGCACTAACATTTTTGCTTCTATTTAATGAAGTAACATACTCTTGGTCTTGATCTCTTCTGATCTTCAGACAGATGATCAACCAAATTATAATGCCAAATTTGTTTTTGAGGAGGTCCAATATGCAAAACAAACCTGTACATCTCTGTACAACTAGCAGAACTCCCCTGAAGACAACAATAACTTGACAGGACGTAATCTAAAATTACAGAGGACTGAAGTGAACTCCCAGGTTTTTATTCTAAAAAAAATTCAGTTTCATTAGCACCAAGTATTTAAAAGACTGGAAGAAGACAAGCAACAGAAGTTATTAGTTCTCATTCTGACCTGTATCGAGATCTCCAATCACGTAAATGCTGGCTCCAATGGGCACAGCTCCATACACGAAAGAAGAACTAGTTGGGATACATAGGTTCTGGTCATTTAGATAAATCCACCTGTAAGAAAATAAAAATAAAACACCGGTATGTGATTTTTATCCAACACAAAAAAATCCAGCTTCATTTTCCAACCGCCATCTTTGACTCAAAAGCAGAGTGTATAATTATTTTTATGTAAAAAATTATGTAAAACTGTCTAGTTCAAGACAGTCCTGGTTCTTCCTAGCTTGGAAAACCTATTGGTACTACTATTTAGGAATTTTTGGATACTTTATCTTGAATTTATTTATTTCAGAATTGCTTCACTCATCTGTGTAATCTAATCTGAAATAAATTCTTCTTGAAGATGCCCAGTGTGAAAGAAAAGCAGGCATGTAAGAGCCTTTTTTTTCCCCACCAACAGCTACATCAGTCAATTTTCCCTACAAAGAAAATTCTAGTCAATTTTGTCTTCAAATCAGCAAAATCGTGAAAACGTGTAAGCCTTAACAGTCCATAGCAGGGGAAATACCACGTTGCTAGCGAGTCCTCGTTATGAAGCAATGCCTTCCCCCGTACAATTCCCTAACTTCTTTAATCGCACTTTACCAGCAACACGAAATCCCCTGCCCGGGAGGAAGAACACAGCACTTGGCTATACTTCATTTTAAACAAGGCATAAGAGATTGGAACTCAAAATGGTAAGGGATTTGGGGAAAGAAATGCCCCTTCCGTGGAAGGGGAAGAGAAATTCCCAGTCACGTATCAGGCTCTTTTCAAGCACTTCCTAGCTCATTCTGTAATCCTACAGCTCCCCTGCGTTCACATTAAGAACACCCCCATTTCAACACCATATCAGCCTGATCTTCCTGCCACATGCAAAGCAGGTTCCGTGTCGAAGCTTTTGGAAGCCAGGTAAGTATGTACCCCGTCACCCCTGAGAGACATGGGTTTATAGAGGTGTTCCATTCCTCTAGAGTTGTCAGCACCCTCCCCATGGTTTTGAAATCACTTCCTACAAACGCTGCGGCACTTTGGCAGATGCTGTCATAGTTACAACTGATAGATCCTGAAGACATACAAATCAATGTTATTTTAGATGACTGCTCCCGGATCTTGTATTAAGTAATTTACAGAAAACAGGAAAGTTTGAAAAGCCTTTGACAACAGTACCATCCATTTTCAATGCCACACCTGGTTAATTTGAGGGAAAAGTCAGGAAATACTCTCACGGATATCGCTGGCCTTGGAAAATTCTGTCTCATCCTAACTCATGATTCAGAAGCAAGCCTCTTTCCTGGCACTGAAAGAGAAGCTACTACATATTAATGGTCTTGGAAGGATCAATTTTTAAAGACCAAATTAAAGGATGAGCTGCCCATTATTATTATTATTTTTTGTCTATGCTATACACTGAACACCACAATGCTGCAGAAAGGAATGGCAAGGTTTGTAGCTGTCACAGAAGAAAACAAACGAGCAATGAAGAAATGAAATCTGCAGTGATTCAAGAACTCTGTTACACAGCAGAACACTTTTTAGCATATTTCATTAGCTTTCTTTCCTTACTATGGGAAGAGGACACATTCAATATTTTTATTTTTAGTAGCAAGTTACCTAGAATTAAGAAAACTGAATTAAGTGGTAGAGAAATGGATGAGGAAGATTATTTTTTTTTAGTGGCAAAAAGAATACTACTTCAAGGAAGGAAAAGTACACTAGATGGGTTAGGCTAGCTACCGATCAAGTTTGGAAATCACATGAACTTTGGGGATTTGGCTGCACTAGATAATCAAAGCTCTGGAGTTTAAAGTGAAAAGTGCAGGACCCAATCGTTTTACTACCGCACATCAAGGAAGAAAATATTAAAGTATCTGCAGCCGCTTGTGAAAATTCCTTCTCAACCTTTCTCAACACACACACTTTAAAAACAGTCCCAACTTTTCAGGAACGCTTACAGCAGTTTTAGCAGTTAGAACTAGGAAGGAACAAAGACAGGAAGGGCAAGGGGTCACGTTTCATCAGAACTTGACTAAGCTCCAGCTCCATGTGGGCTGTGCCTACTGTTGGAACAGTATGGAAAAAACACCATACAAGAAATTCACAGTCTTCAGGAATTTGAAAACACTCCTCGGAACACAGCTCTTACGTACTTCTCCAGGACAGCTCTGCTCAAACGGAATCCGAGACCGGCAGAGGCGCGTAACCACGGGCAAACACAATTACTGTGAAACTGAAATATGCTTCCACAGATTTTTTTTTTTTTTTAAAAAGGGGGAAGGAATCCAGATTTCTTTCAGTCTTAAAGTGATACAAACAAAAAAATTAATTTAACTGCTGTATGTGCTAAGCGGGATGGTAACTTCTATTTCCAAATGAGAAGTAAATAGAGGCACAAAGCAGACCCAGTGTATTCGCACACGTCACCTTAAGCTCATAGCAGCTGTGAAAGGAAGCCTACAAATGAATGAAAACCTCTTCTGTGCTCTGCTTATCTGACAGCACTATCAGTCAGACAGTTTTCTCATTACATTTGCATAAGCATTTCCTTCTAATGAGATTCCTGCATACCATATGGACAAACCTCCCTAATACTACAAGTTTGTTTGGTTTACTATTTACATACCACTGAAAGCATTTTCTTATTTCTATGATGTTCCAGAAGCAAAAGTAATGTGTTTTTTTAACCAACTACTGCTATAGAAGGAGCATCTCACTTTTATTCCCCTAGATATCTGCAAATTTTGAACTAGGAGCTAGTAAGAATTAAAAATAAGAATAATTTAAGAACAAAATAAACAAACAAAAAAAACACTAAACTATCCCACTTAGAGAGAATCAGTGGCTATACTCAAGGACAGGGCTCCACCAGCACCTCTGACATACATGTTACTCATCTCTCACGTTTTTAAAATCAATTCTTATCCTGAGCAGTATTTTTAAAACAAGGATGCAATGTACACAGAGCTCAGTCCATAGTCCTTAAAAAAAAGTCTACATCCTCAAAAAACCCTGCAGCCCAGTTGTATATACTTCCTATCCACAGTTTACTTAAATTCACTCATGCACGTCTTAAAAACAGGCTAACAAAACATTTATTAACTGAAAAATTTCAGTTACAGAAGTACTTCAAATATAATGAGAATGACTTACTACATTACCCAGTCCACATTTCATGTGTATGCTAGTATTCCATCTCACTTCATTTATTTTATTACTTGTTTATACAGTACAGTTTAACAGGATTCTTAATGTTGGTGGTTTTTTTGTTTTGTTTTGTTTTTGGCTCATATGAAGATCTCAGCATATTTCAGTCTTTAGAGAAGTGTGTGTCATGGGGAAGAATAACAATTCTGAAAGACTGCGCACAGTGAATTATTCTGGACTAAGTTACTGTCCAAGTAAGCAATATCAAACAAGTTAAGCCTCAGTCCTTGAATCCAATTCAAAACAGATTTATTCCAGTTTATATACTGATACAAGTGCAAATGCCTACCTAAAACCCATAACTCAGTTCCTCATGGACTCAGGATGCCTAGGATAACGCTATATCCTTTCCTCTCAGGTAATGAGGGCTGTGTCCACACATATGAAAAAATGATGCAAATCACATGTGTGCATTGCTACACATAACTGAACCAGCAATAGCTGATGGTTGAACTCAGTACAAAAAGCTCTTTCCATTCAAAAAGAAAGCAAACACGAGAGTTCTGAAGTTACTTAAACACAGCTGGAAAAGCCTGTAGTTCGTTAGGAAGTATGCAATAACGATATGCAGCTATTCAAAAAGCCGCTATGAATTTTGTTTTGAGAGCCTTTCTGGATATACACTGTTAAAATTTATACATTGTACTTTTGGCCCGCAGTTACTAAGTAAGCTTCCAAACATATTTATCCTTTCTACAAGCCTTCTCTTTTACCTCTGCTCTTCTGGACTTTTGTCAATCATATATGCACACAGTCTGTGGTGGTATTTCAGGTTTAAACAGTTCCAGTATTATTTCTTCATTGTAACCAAAAAAGGAATACACTATTTGGAGTTTCAAGGTGCTTACTTCCTTCATCCTGACTTCTTGAAGCTGCTGATTTGAAGACTAATTACTATTATTTGTTTCAGAAACTATCACGGAAGAAATGAATGTACTTGTCAATAATAAATTAATCATCTTGTAAAAATCACATAGCATTAAGATGAAGAAGCAGTCTTTGCATGCATCACATTAACTATGCACTACGGAAGTAGGACGAAGACATTGCCTACTTTTGGTAAAATTTATAGCATGAGTTATGCTTTATTCAGAGTAAGGATGCACAGCAGAGCACATGACACCCAGTGCAAGTGGAACTGCTTGACTGATCAAACACACTCACCAGTATTTAGCATATGGTTTTCACAGATTTATGAGAAGCACATAATTTAAGCTTTTATGCTTCACTCCAAATAAAGTGATTTAGATTTGTTTTCTGCTCTTACTGAATCAGCTGAGGAAACACCCTCATGTTTTCCAGAGAGTCTGCTTGCCTTCATTTGGTATTCATTTCATATTTGCAAAACACTGTTATAATGAAATTATTATAATATTCCAGATTCAATCTGACTTCAAAGGCCAGTGCCAGACAATAGAGTATTTTGTCTTGGTATTTGGCAGGCAGAACAATTTGCTAACTTCACTTTGAAGCATAGTCCCTTTACGACTATTTTCTCTCTTCCCCAGGCAAGCACAGCTCAGGCTTCTCAGGCACTGCCATGGCTTCGATGAGTGGCACTCATCCTGCACGGCACTCAGAAAGCGTCTGAAACCGGGTGCTAGTCCCCGCTAGCTAATGCTATAAAACAGCGCGGTAACACAGCACCCTCTCCTGGTTACGTACCATCACTTCTCACTCCGGAGGATGAAAACAAGGGGCTCTTCCAAAACCAGAGGGCAGAGGCAACTGCGGAACGGCACAGAGAGCTGGCACCCAGCTGGTAACCAGCCTGGTCTCCCAGGCAGCGCCTGGAGCCCGGGAGCAGCCTGGAGCCCATGCACAAATTTACACCAGGTTGAACTTTAAGATCGAATTATGTGTGTTGGCAAGGCAGAAGGATGAAGCAAAGCAGCCTTCAACATATGCCTCTGCGAGCAGCTCAGCAGTCACATTACCTGCTGCTACCTCTGTGCCAGCACAGCCCTCGTGGCACTCACACAACAGAGAGGGTCCTAGATTAAGAGTTGAAGTGACTGGATTGGTATCATAGCACTACATGAATCCTGTAACACCTCTGGGATGCCACACCAAACAAACTCAGAGAAATGCACTATTAGAAATGCTGCCTTGCAGACACCTGCACTGCAGACAGCAGGTGGCACCACCAACTCACCTGCACTGGGCCAGAAACTGCAAACTTTTTCAAACTACACATTACGTGTGAGCTTAGACTGCATGACTGCATAGACTTATATGAACTATATATCACCATCCAAACTATATAACACCTCTTGCCTAAAAGCTTATTAGCTTTTAGCATTTCCCCACACCAAGGGAACAGAAAACACTAGGGAGCATCAGCAGCATGAACTTCTGTGTCTGCTTCCTATAACCTCCTTGAAGAGCATTTCTTCTCCAGCTTCTTTTGATAATAGCTAGTTTGTACGTCACTTAACACAGAAGACCCTTTCAAACAAAAATTAAAACCTCTTTACATCCACACCTTAGAATAAAATTATATAATAAACTTCCAACTACTGTTTCATTTTTGTGTGCTTTTATACAGGTGATAGCCATAAAAGTCTTTATCTTGTAATACAGACTTGGTAATCTCCATAGTCATAGTTGAGATTTCTCACAGTAAAGTCTTACTGCAATTTAGTGGATTAAATAAGCAAAGTTGTCCAATTTATTGTTATGTGCAAGAAGAAAACACTGCAAGTACCAAAGCTTGTCAATTATGACCGGAGCATATGCATACAGCTCTAACTAGTTACCTTTTAAACTCGTCATGATAAAATTCAGATTTGCACGTCACCATCTCGCTAGCTTGACTGTCATCGCGACTCCTGACCCCGCCAAATACATAAAGCTCAGAGGCAACTCCACAGGCCACTGCCCCAAATCTGAAAATCCAAATGAGAGAGAGGAGGAAAAAAAAAACACACAGAAGATATATCAAAACCATTTCATCCATCTGAATTTTCTCATTTTTTACATATATTTTTTAGCTGTACACATGTATTTTTATCAACACATTATATATTTGACAAAGTTAGATGAGTCATGATTATAAGCACCTACTTCAGACCATGTAAAAGAATAAAACAGCAAGTACAATTCTGAAGCTCCAATTGACCTACAATTTCTACTTTTCATTTTGCATCAGGATAGTGTTGCTTGGAACATAAGAAGCATATTCCTACAGAATCCATATTTATCACTCAGATACTTATCTTTAATCAGCCACACCTTGGCATTACAATCACAGGCCACCATGATCAGAAAGACACAGTGAAATTCACAGGGCTTTCTAACAGCAATATTTACGGATTTGTCAGAGGAGAAAAGGCAACTACCTCTAATCAGAGCATCAGCACTTCGGTGTTAAAAAGGCTGTACATGATATCAAGCATAAACTGATATAACACTGATGACATGAACTGTCAACTCTTCCTTTATTTAAATAAGTAAATAACCAAACGCTTTTGTGACTGTTTTGGAGGTTTCTGACTGAATATACTCTTGCAATCTAGTTCTCCCTCTCCTCCTGCCTTCCGTTTTTACCCACCTTCTCTCTTTCAAAGGACAGATTGCTGTCCACTGCTGAGTCCTAGGGTCATAACATTCAACAGATTCAAAGAGCTTTCCATAGGAGCCTCCACCCATTGCATAGATTTTCTTCTTCATAGCTGCATAGCAGCCAATCTTGAGGATAAAAAAGAAAAAAGTACACCTAAGATTACATGCAAACACACAACATCAAGAGTTCAAAGCTACCCACATAAACATGCACACACATATATTTGGGTTACCTGTACTGCATGTCAAACAATGCTGTACATTAAAGTTTTCAGCCACAAATTTTATATACAAAGAAGGTGCTTGTTTCATTTTGAGAATGGTTATATTTTCTACTTGAAACAAAGGGTTAAAATACATGGGTTGGTTTTAACTGTTTAACAGCAAGTAATGTGATAGTGTACCATGTAGTTCTTACCTTTCTAACCATAGTCAAGTCTGGCTGCTTGGTCCAGGTACGGCTATAAATATCGTAGCTCTCCATAGAGATTAGCTCCCTTTCACCATCCTCGCCTCCCAGAATATACAGAATTCCATCAATCTCCACCACACCAAAATTATGTCGTGCCTAAGGAATAGCAATAAAGGCAACACTGTATAACATAACTGCTGTTCTGAATAAATCAATACGATCTCTTTTTCTCATATCTGTCAGCAAAGTGATACTGGCATTATTTATGTGGGGTTTGCATCTATTTATTAAAAAGTTAAGGCTCAGTCTCACAATGAACATTATTAAACTCTTCAGTTAAACAATACAAAGGGTATTCAAACAGCAGCAAAAGCAGAAGGGACCCTGCAGAAATCTAAGAACAGAGCTTGGCCATATTTCAGTTTGCATAGTAGCGGCCTCCAAGATGAAGCTGCTGCTTTCAAGTCTCTACAGTCGCAAAATCTGGACCCATAATCTGTGAAAAGGCATCCCTTCTGTTTTGTAAACAGCACAGCTACCTTCGCTGTCTTACTCATAGTAAACAAGAAACATAATGCATCACAACTACAAATGTGGACTTCCTTTGAGCACAACTACAAGCCCTTGCCAGTAAGAGACTTTAATAAGGAAAATCCTGTGGCAAACACCAATTTCTTAATAAACAACTTGTGCTGATTTTAGAAGATAAAAAACACAGGCACATTAAGAACAACAAATACAAATAATAAACTGTTCCTTTTTGATGGGATGTAAACATTAAGAAGGAAACAGATTTAAGTTTTGTTTGAGTCAATAAGTGTGACTGTGCAAACCAACTTCTATATCTTGCCTGTCCTCTGTCTATTCTACACAGTCCAATCTCTTTATCCATTTAAGAGTTCTCTGGCATACAAGTAAGGGAAACTGATGCACATATTTAGGTCGGTCGGTCTACACAGAGCATTAAGCATACTGCCTCAGTGTGGAATTCCTGAGGTTCAGCTTTACGACAAGCTCTTCACCAGGTTTTCCAGACCCTGCAGTCATTATCGAACCATAAGTAACAAGATGTAAGTAGAAAATCTGTAGCATGGTTTTGAATGAACAAAATGCAAATGACAGGAACCTCAAAATAAAATTTTGCAAAGCAACAGAACATTTTGCCAAAGTAAAATAATAATAATAAATTCCAACAGTTAAGTAAGGAGCTTGCCTCATTCATCGGTGGCAAGGAACTCCATGAATTGGTATCTGGATCATATTTCTCGCCAGAGCTTAGCGTTCCCTTGTTTTCATCTTGACCACCAAGCACAAATAAAAATCCTTCTGTAAAACAAAATATGATGTGATCTTAAAAACAGGATTCACACCTGTACACTGAGCAAGACAACATGACTGGTGAGCTGTATCCTAGACTTTGCTAAGAGGTTCAGACCAGTCACAGGTCAAACTCTGGGCCAGAGAAGGTAAAAACACTTATTTTTACCTGTGCTTAAGTCTACTGCTGCAGACACTCTTCAATATATTCAATGATGCAACAACTAGAATTTACTTAAAACATGGAATATTCCTGAAGAGACAGATGAGTAGGTTCCCACAAAATATTGTGGGAATCATCATTTTAAGACACTCAAACAACAGGAAGTTTCACAGAATAAAGTGATGTTTTGGCCAGACAAAGGGGAAGCATGAAATAAGCCCAGTGCAAAGACAAAAAAACATCATGAACATAGTTTGAGGCACTGGTAAGTTTTCATGATATTGCCTTTACAAACACAAAGTTTCCCTTTACCTGCTGATAATACTCCATGATTGATCCTTGGAATACTCATAGGAGCAAGTTCAATCCAGAGCTGCCTATTGGGGTCATAAAGAGGACACATGCACCGCATCACTGAGGTTGGTTTCCGTGATCTGAACACAAGGTGAGGAACAAACGAACAAAACTGAGACATAGTTTTACAAGTTCACTGTTAACCACTTGTGTCTGAAACTCTTCTGTCCACAGCAATGTACATTCATAAAGCATGGCATTTACCCGGCAAGGAGAAAATCCCCAAACCAAATGCAAGTTTAGTTTTGTACAAACTGATGACATAAAAAGCAGGGGCACATCATTCATATTGTATCTGCCCATATTATTTTTATAAGGAACTCTGAACAAACTGAGAAGAACCAATGGAGATTTTCAGTAATGTCTCAGAAAAGTGAGAGTGCAACTTGATATGCAAAACGTTAAATGTCTGAGTATTTTATTTCACTTCTATAAAGAGCTAACTTTTAGAGTGCTAAACTTAAACTGGACAAAACCATCTCCTCCACTGCATGAGTAACTCAAGCAAAGAACGGGACTGTGGGGAACACAGATTTTCACCTGGCATCTCAGATGCACTGATAATGTTCTTTGGAACCACAGCTACTATAAGCAAAACAGTTAAAGCACACATTCATTATTATTCAGGTTTACTATAGATGCTTTTCACATCATTAGAAAAGAGTTTCTCCAATGTTCTGTGCTTATTTTGAGTAAAATCTATTCAGTTAAAAAAACAGCCAACATTTACGGAACAAACAACGTGACCTACTCTAAGTCTACCACACATAGAATTTCAGAAAATTATCACAAAATAACTATTTATTGCTGAATCATTCACGAAGGTATTTTAGGTGTGGCTGACCAGCTCAAAACCAAGCTCAAATTAAATACTAATAAGCAGGTTAGGTGCATGGAAAACAAGCTGTGTTTTCAGATGCACTGTGGATGCTGGATGGTTGGATTTGGCCATTTGTGACAACCTGCAATGCCACTTAGTACTTACACTCTTTCTTCCCCACCGACAGTCACAATACACTCTGAGTAGCCCCGGGGCTTGAAGGAGGCCAGCATCGCCTCTCCCTGCTGCGGTGGCGTGAGCGGAATATTGTTGCATTCTTTGACAATCTCCCGTACCAGCGGTTCGCTCATCATCTGCTCCCGTAAGTATGCTGCATCCAGGCCTGACACCCACACTGCTGACATGACATCCTTCATGTGAACCTACAGGAAGAGGCAAATGCAACAACGTTCCCCAGACTTTACAGAACAGCACTGAGGCACCCATACCTACAGGTACTTCTGTATCTATCAAAAACTTTAAGGAGTATCTTTGATATTTGGAAGTAGTAGCAAAATCTACAGCAATGCTACTGAGAAACCTTTGAAGTTTCACTACAAATGGGCCACTTGCTCTCCCTCTCTCTGAGATCAAGATTATGTCATTAAATGCCAACAGTGTCTTTACGGTCTCTACCCAGAAAACAAGGCTTAGGAGGAGCAGCTGAGAGAACCAGGACTGTTTAGAAATGTCCTGTTTTGAAGAGGCTGAGGAGAGACCTCATTGCTCTCTACAGCTACCTGAAAGGAGGCTGCAGTGAGAAGGGTGTCAGTCTCTTTTCTCTGGTGACAAGCGATAGGATGCAAGCCAGCATTCTCAAGTTGTGCTGGGGAGCTTTTGATTAGACATTAGGAAGAATTTCCGCATGGTAAGGGTGGTTAAGCATTGGAACAGGCTGCCCAGGGAAGTGGCAGAGTCACAATCACTGGAGGTATTTAAGAGATGTGGATGTGGCACTTAGGGACATGGTTTAGCTATGGACTTGGCAGTACTAGGTTAATGGCTGGACTTGATGATCTTATGGGTATTTTGCAACCTAAATGGTTCTATTTTAAGCTCCCACCAATTAGAGTAAGCACAGTGATTTGAACTATATTCAAAAAAAATAAACCTTTTGATATCCTGACCTTTCTTGATTCTGAATCATGAGAAATCCACCTAATAACCGCTTCGAAGACGTATCTTTCATTTCCAACATTGAGCTTTTCCATCGACAGTACTTCTTTCAGTTTTTGAGGAGTCAGTTCCAAGAATTCCTCTGTGCTGCTGACATCTCGGAAATGAGTTTCCAGATACTCTGAGGCAAGGTAGTGAACATGATGCAAACAGTAGTGCAGTGCAAAGTCCCGAATACCAATACAGTTCTCAGCAGCTATGCAACCTTCTAAAAACTCACAGCAGAGAGTTTTTAAGTCTGTAAGCAACAGGAGATCAGCTGCCTGTACCACATCTTGGATTGTTTCTTCATTTAGCCTGATCTGAAAGAATTAATTTAGAAGTTATTGCTACTATCACACATTTGCTTCATGACATGTCCACATTCATTACACTCATTCTCACTGGCTGGAAAATGGGAGTATTAAAGGGTACAAAAATTATGAGAAATCACTATGACTACTGCATGTTTATAAACCAACAAAGGAATGGGAAGGCATTAGCTTGACTGAAGGTGTCAAGCAGAAGTTTGCACCTGAGGGAACTATGAAATTGCTAATCTAATCTGAGAACCTAAAATGAATTTTGTTGCAATAAATGAGTAACTTGTATAAACACATGTCCAGAAAAAAAATCCAACCCATATCTGCCTTTTCATTTTTGATGAACCTTAAAACTAGTTCTGCAATCACTGTCTGGTTCTGAAAAAAATGGACACAGCAACTTTGATTCCTGCTAAGGTGACTGGAACAAAGTTCTGAATGGGCACACGGCCAGCAGGAGGCCAGAGAACTGGACGTGAGGATGCCTACTGTACTGTAATGCATAAGGTCAGTGATGGAGTCTCAACCTCCATTGCTATCACTCGTTTTCTTTTATAGTAGTAAAAGGCTGTGTGCTTTAGAGATGGTTACTGAAGAGAGTCACCATTTTAATACCAGTACTTAACACTGCATCTTTTAGTCCTTCCCCCCGTAGGAAGGGAGAGAACTCCTTGCAGAGCTCTGTCTCTATTTCACATGCAGAGCCCACATGTGGACTTCTTCTGCCTTGCAGAAGTTGTTTCAGTACTAAACTTTATAGTGAGATTCCTGATTGCAATTCTGAAAGATAAACCTATTTTAAATCTCAGGTTATTTTGCCAAACAATTCAATTTCCATCTAGCACATTTTAATATCGTACCTGGCCGCTGAAGATGTAATCTAGTATCTCTTTCATGATATCAACAGAAATCCCTTCAAGTTCAATCTTATACGTTGAGCCATCGTCCTTAGGAGGATTGTAATTCAACTTTGTTCTAAGAGGAGAGGAGAAAAGAAATCAATAAATAAAAAGCACTCGTGACCTGGGCATAGCATTCATTTCTATAGAAACTGACAGTAAACAAGCTCTAGATCACTTCAGATAAAACAGAGATGTTAAAACCTTAGAATATAATTTGAAAATTGCCTCTCTTGAATTTAGCATGAAAAGGCTATATGCACGATTTCTAATATTGCTCATCACATTTCCAAACAGAACAAATATGTTAGCCTTGCAAACTATTCACGCATCAGAGAGCCAAAGTAATTTTCCCATGGCTCATTCATTGCAAGCATTCATAAACATCACTTAAAACTTCAAAAAGAATGGCAGTTCTGCTGAGAGATGAAACAAGAATTTGCTTTGGTAAAGGTTAAAAAAAAAAGAACAAAAAACAAACAAGTAAACAACCATTGGAATAAGCATATGTGATCAGAATATACACTGGCAGCACAAATATTTTGACTGCATTACCATTTTGTGTAGTTTATGATGTTATCAGCCTAATGCTATGCCTGGCTCTAACTAAACTGTGTGCTCACAGTTCTAGGAAGCGGACCGTGTTCTGCTCTGCCAGGCTTTAAATATTCATCTACACCAGTGGACACTGTACTCAGGAGCAATTTCTTTAAAAATACCAGGAACAGTTCGATGTGCTTTTGAACAGAATGGAGGAGAAGTGGGGCAGGTAGAAGGAGGAAATAACAGTAACGCAGCCAAGTTTGCTTTCCATCAGTTGTAAGTACAAGCACTTTTTCCAGGAAAGACACCTAGGAGTTCAAAAGGGAACCAGTCCCAAGAGCTGAAAGATCATTTTGAACTTTATTTTCACACTTTAGGCAACCAAGAATACATTATAAAGACCAGAAGACTTACTTCATATGTACCCATACATTTACATAAACCCTTTAAAAGTATTTCTACTTTCATTTGAATATATTCTTACATACAGTAAGTTTCTGAATGTGAAAAGCTGTGGCTTTGCTAGGCTGAAAACATCTTAATTTGTCACCATCCTCCACTATCCACACTCATACTACATAAATACATAAATAGGACTTAGCTAAGGGCCAGATTCTGCTTCAGTTACTCACACACAGTATAAATTAGTTTCTCACAAGATACAACTCACATCAAATAAAATCCTAGTCTATAAGGAGCTATTTTTAAGTGTGAATAAGGGCGGTAAATTTAGCCCTCGAGTTAATCATATTTGTGGTCAGAGCTTTATGAACTGCGAGCAGAACTCCGTCACAAGTCACACTGCTCCGATTCACACGGTCGGCTGCAAGAGGGCTGAAGCTGAGCCGCTTCGTTCCGTGCTTGTACAGCACCTAGCACAAGTTGTAATACAAATAACAGGACAACAACATGCTTCGGATTAGTAAATTGCTTATTTCCTAACACTTGGAATGAGATGAGGAAAACCAAACACGTTCTGTGAGGCCCCACGTGACTTCCGATAAGGCATGTGGTGCGAAAGCAGGCGCTGATTTGTGAGCTGTCAGCTGAGGTCTTGCAAAGCAAACACCGGGCTCGAGCACCGCTGTACAGCTCGTGTCCCCACCCGCCCCTTCCTTGCCCACGTGGAATCGGCTTTTGTCATCCCTACGAGCTCCAGCTGAATGAAAGAACATACACACACACACACGTCTGTTTGCAACTCCAACACAGACTGCAGATTTTCACGTCTATCCAAAGCACCTTAATTTTACCTGTGTCGATTACACTTGAGTTGGGGGTTTCTGGTTTTATAACAAGAAACTGCCATGGTCCAGCACACAGCAGCACCCACACAGAACCTGGGCTGGCCAGCACATCGTGGGTTTTAAACCATGTGCAAGGCTTATAATAAACACGTTGCAAACCAGGGCTAATGGGGAGATCAGGGAAAGGACTGAAAGGACCGGTGCTATTTATCACTAACTTTCATCTCTGCATCACCTGCACACACCCAAGCTAAATCACCTCATTGCACGGACTTTACACGGACGCCTCCTAGTAACAAGAGTGTTGCTCAGAGTTTTTGGGTCTTATCAGGCTAGATGTTCTAATTACTGTGTACCTTCCAGGCTGCAGCTGTTATTAACCTGAGAAGAAACAAACCCATCACTGACGCTTGCCCAAAACAAACTCAAAGCAGAAAAAATAAACTTGTGAGCACATCAATTGATTCCACAGCTACAGGTACTTGTATGCAGGCAAATATTCACTCTATGCAAATGCATCCCACTCACTGTCGGGTAAGCTTTATTCCTATCTGGTGTCCTGAGAAGCAGCAGTGATCCGTCTGCCTCATAACCTTCATTTGCTAGCTAACAAACTACTGGGTTATCTGTTTTGGTGCAAAGATGTCTGAGCCGTGACATAAGAACCATTCCCAAACATTAGCTGGAGGTGTTCCTTGTTGCTTGTATCAGTCCTGCGACACAGCCACTGCCTGATGGGGAGAGTGGAGGGGTGAAAAAGATAAAATATGAAAGGATGAATTGTCACTAGGCTTGGGCTGGAAAAGGTTAAGATGGAAAAGAGTCTATTGTGGAAGTGTGATAGGAAAACTGAAGGAGGAGAAAGAAGTAGGGGGTAAATAAGAAGAAGGAATGGAGACAGACGTGCCTCCTCTTGCATCACTCAGCATCGGCTGTCACCTGCACCCACTTCCACACCTCACCGGCAAAACAGTTTGGGTATCCTTGTCATAGCATGTGCAACTGCCGGAATGAGAAAGTTTCCAAACATGTTTGTTCCCAGTTGAGGTGCAGAGTGGACAGCAGGTTGTGAAACACTTAACCCCGGTTCTCTATCAAACTTCACTCTAGAAGAAAAGTTCCAAACCATGCTCGAACAGAGGTTTTCAGCCTGTCAGTACATCAGGCAGAGGGACATTTTCTTTCCCCGTTGTGCTCTGTTCCACAGTGACTCATTCAGCCCATGATCTGCGCAGCTGAAACCTGGAAATGGTATTCAGCAAATGAAGGTGCAGAGATGTGTCCGGCCAGAGGTGGCTGCTTCTAATACATGTGAGAGCTTCCTACTAAGGACAGCATTGCTAATTACTCTAAAAGCATTCTGATTTGCCAAACCACAGCAGAAAAGACTGCCTCAGTCTTCCTCAACTCAGATGAAAGACCAGAACATCAAGGTTTAGAAGGAAATAAAAGCCCACAGCCAAGCAGAAAACCCATTATGCAGGAACAGAGCACACCTGAGATGCATACCGAGCTGGGGGGAAAACAAGGCAAGGCAACTTCTTCGTCCTATTTTCTTAAGTAATTTCATTTTGAGCAGCTTGACTCCATACATGTTTTAAAACCATATGTGTCCCGTCGTCGTCCCCCCACCTTTTTTTTTTTTTTTTTTTTTTAAATAAGAGCATCGTCATCGTAAGTTGAAATTGCTTCTGGTAACATAAATCAGACGTCCTCTAAGTCCACAACATCCACCCCAACCTCTTGTACCTGTCAGGAGAACTGCTTGGCATATACCATACCTTGAGCAGGTGGCACCCAAACAACTGGTTTTATGCTGTGTTTTGATGTTGTGTGTCTGCCTTAGACAAATTTAGAATCTGTTCTTCCACATCACTTAAGGAATACAATCCTAATGAGTCATCTCAAATGTCACTGCATAACGCAGAATAAGGAAAAAAAATCCAATACCTCTTCTGTATACGTAAGCAACAACATAAGCAAGGTAAATCATTAAAATGAAAACAAGGTCTTAAGAACAAGTTCTGGTGTCGCTAGGAATTACAACTCACATCTAAGAGCATAGAACTGATTTAAAACATTAAAATTAAAACCAGGTAAATTGAAAACTGTCCACAGTTCTCAGTAAAATTAAGAGAGATCTTCCAACATAACTCTCATAAAAACAAACCCACAAACACAAAGGAAACCACAGCCATACTTTGAACCTTACAGCCAAGTCTCTGTAACAGCACTGCTGTGGGACACAAATGAGAAGAACATTCGGGAGGGGACCATGTGTCTGAAGACTTGTTTTTATGACCTTTTACCGATGACCTGAGGGGGTGGAGGGGGATAGCAATACTTACAAAAAGTAATAATAAAAATAAACCAACAAACAGCATGAAAAGCAAAAAGAATTCAGCTACCACCAATAAAGCTTGCTCTCTGGAGTCAGCCACAATTCTGTAGGAATATTTTTATCTTTAAAACCTCTGCTTTATCTATGAACTGTTATGAAAAGATAACAGATATTTCTACAACCGTGACAAATTACACAGGGACCAGCTGTATAATTCTTGGAACGCTCTCATGCTTTGCATGCGGATATACTGGTACCTAACTAAACACGGAAACAAAACGCTTCTGCAGACTGCACCCTCCAAAGAGTATGCTCTAGATCACATTCACCTCAAGTAGGTTAAAGATATTTATAGTGAAGAACAATTGGAAAATTTGGGAAACAAAGCCAGTTGCTTTGCTTTTGATGCTTCACAATGAGAAAAGACCAGAGGTTAAAACAAAACCTTTGCCTGCTTTGACATCATTGCACTGCTAACAATGCAGTTCCGTTGACCTGCTAACAAAGCTATCAGAAACAAAATTTCAGGAGGCAAGAGGGAAATGCTCTTCTTTTTGAAAGCAGCCGTCTTTCCAAATTAATGATTTTGCTCCAGATTAGCCATAAGGACTAGTCTACACTACATAAGCTCTGCCAGTATTTTTATACCAGCGTATTTTGGCATTAAAATAGCAAAACTATCATTCTAGACCAAAGCATAATAAAATCAGTTTTTGCTGATGTATCCTTTATCTGCAGCAGTGTTTTGACCTTCTCAAGACAGCATTTTAAAACAAAGCTATATTTCTAACAACAGTTTCTGGCAAAGACACGCACCAAACTTAGAACACGCTCACAGCTATGACTCAGTCCCGAGTCAGAGCAGGATCACTACCAGACACCAGAGAACACCAAAAATGTCAAGCAAGTACTTTAAGGTTTTGCATCAGTAAGGAGAAAAAATTAGAATTCTGGTTTCAATGCAAACATAAGGTCAATTTAGCCTCCTCCTGATCCAGGTTTCCTTACGTGGGTTGAGTCTTCAGACTACAAGCTTACCATGTTAAATCTGAGTCCTACCTATACTTCACAAATACAATGACCAATTCTTTTTAATTTCTCTGCCTTTATATCTGCAACATTTTCCTCCCATCAAGGCTGATTTTTCTTCATGAAAAAAATATTAATAATTACTCTATTAAATAGGTCAGACAAAAACATGATGCAGCAGTTCACTCCACCCACCACCATCCTCCAATACGGTATTTTACAACCAAATCAGAAGGTTCTCTTTGAGGTTGCACCCTGGCCTTTAGCAGTGCACATAAAAGACTGTCTTCACCACACCCTGTAAAGAGTGCCAGCTCTCAGACTGTTTTGGCTGTGCCTGCTGCATGTCTCTCTTTTTAAGATTATCTGTAACTGCAACTTCTGGTCTCAAGGCGAAACAGTCCACCAAACAGCTCAGCATAAAAACCTGCAGAAGTTGCTTCAGAAGTTGCTTCCCTTGGTTCATGGGTAACGACAGCTAGAAATAACTTAAACTTTTTATAGATGGAAAGATTGGGTCAAAAATGTAAAGCTTTTTTTTTAAATGAGGGGAGGAAAAAGAATAAAGCAATTCCTTCGACAGCAGCACGGGAGACGTGTTCAAGGCTCATGGGCTTCCCTCAATGAAGAGCTTGTTTACTCTAAAACCTGAAGTTATTCCAACTACACTGAGCTCATCCAGCACTAGGCTGTAATCTCCGTTGGAAATCTACCCTCAACCAGCATTTCTTGCCTAAACACGTGAGTTAGGCCTAAGTAGACAGAACACACACTTGACTAACACAGCCTCCAAGAAGAGCCTCTTGCAGCTTCTCAGCCACAAAAAGTATGGGACACTTTCCATCTGTTGGGTTTTCTAGTCAACACTTTGCATTTGGGACACAAACAAACCAGCTGAGCTCACAAACAAGTCAAGAACAAGCAACGCTGAGGAGCCGGCCGCCACGCATCGAGGCCTTGCGCCATGTAGGCGGCACGACGCAGAGCTAGGCCTTGGTGGTGCGAGTAGCCAGGAGAGCTCCGCAGCCCTCACCTTGCCCATCCTGTACCTTCCTGCAGCAGGAATACCTTTAACAACGCGGGATTTCTGGGCCAAGGGGTTTAGAAAGGTCATTTGTTTGTTGTTAAGAGGTGGGAGAAGATATTTAACCCCCATTCCTCAGCAGCAGCAGGCTAGCTCAATGGAGTACTCATCAAGGCTTTTCCTCGGTTAATGACATCAGTTTCATATTTATGCCATTTTTGTGCTCCACACTGTGTTTGAGCTCACTCACTGAGCAGGTGATTCGTGAGATTCCATTCCACAGCAGCTGAAACTAAGAGCTAGCTCCCTGCTGAACAGCAGTGGTATATCTACTAGGCCACGGCTTGGAGCTAGGACCGACTTCGTTGCAAGAGCAAAGGAAGACATTTCTGGAATATTGTTTTAAACCTAGAACTGAACTGTACCTTATTTCAAGATGTT
Organism: Oxyura jamaicensis; assembly: GCF_011077185.1. Lineage (NCBI taxonomy): Eukaryota > Metazoa > Chordata > Aves > Anseriformes > Anatidae > Oxyura > Oxyura jamaicensis. The sequence continues at coordinate 16,301,588 of NC_048903.1, read as the reverse complement.
TTCTTCCAAATTAGCACTGCTTTAACGCTTGTTAAAAATACTTTTTTTTCTTTTGAAGGAACAATTACAATACCTTACCCACACCATTAAAATTATCATTAAAAATCTAAGAAACGTAATACTGTGTAGTAAGTCTCTAATAAACTGAACACTCCTGTGACTTATTGCGATCTTATCTGCAAGACACCAATGAACCTGCTGACAAAACTTGATTTATTTGGGTGTTTATACCTCACTTATCCTGAGAGCACATGGGAGAAAAAAGCAGCATCAGAATCTAAGAAAGATTTTCACAACTGCCAGGAAGTACAAAATGGAGCAGACAAAGTGCACAAGCAATGTTGTATGACAGCCAGAAGCTGCGACGAGCACTGTCCATCTCTGTGAATCTACCTGAGGAAAGCACCAGCACTCCAAACACACTGCAAGCTGGCAAACTGAGATCTGCAAGGCTGTAATGAAAAGCAACAACACGGCCAAGAGGAAAAAGGAAACAGAAGCGTGGATTTCACCAGCACAAGAAGGAAGAGCCAGGAGTCTACAATTCAAAGGCCTAGATGTGTCCATGAACACTAACAATGCTTGTAGCAGACAGCTTAAAGTCACTCAGGAGATGTAAAACCAACATGCCTGAGGACATAAGCCAGCCACTAACTACATGGTATTAAGAAGTTATTTCCTTGATAGGCAACAGGTAGTTTCAGAGCTGTCCATAACAGCTATTTTCTGTTTGCTTGTTTTCTTGGAAATACTAAGCAGTGGCAAAGATGTAACAGGGGAAGGAAAATAGGGGAGACTCAGGCATGGCAGTGCATAGGTAGCACTACGCTCAGTAGCAGGACTGAAAGGGAAAGCTTTGTACTGTACGTGAAATAAAAGGTCTAGACAGAACAAATAAACTCCTTAAGACCATCAGTTGTTTTTCACATTTGTCAGTCCACACAAGGAAAATGTTCCTTCTGTAGTTGTAGCTGAGACCAATGCAAATAGAACACAAAGGAAGATGTGTCCAGACTTGGCTCCAGATTTTCCTTCCAGCACACGAACAGCTTCACAACAGCCCTGTCCCAACTACAGAATATGCTTTAAAGGACGCCAGAAAAATGGTTAATAAGAAAGCCCTTTTAACAACAAAATTGCCTTGTTTGATAAAAAGTTAACACAGGTGCAAAAGCAACCTGCCCCACCTCCTTCAACTTGCCCCTCAAACTGTGCACATATAGGAACTGCGTGACTCCAAACATGAAGTGTCCTCTCAAGGCTCCTTTGTAAACAGTGTGCTCCAATTTCCTGTTCTTCCTCTGCCTGACGTGCAGCAGCAGCCCAGCTGTATTGTCTGCCTGTTTTCAGCTGGTAAGAAAGAGCCTTACTGCTTCCTCCCTCTAGGCCATCTTTAGGGGCTTGTTGGAGCAGGAAGGTAATTAACAACTCCCCACTCTAGCCTGGCATAGCGCTTTTCAAAATCCTTTTTAAAGCATAATCTCCTCACATACCTTTATCACTGTTGCCCCCAACTACTTGTCCAAACATAATGCAGGTTTTGGCACTTCTGAGCTGTGCCAGACACGAAGTTTCTGGACACGGTTGAGTTTTTGATTTATTGCTTCGCAGAGATTTACAACTCAGGTATCAGTAAACCATCACAGGGGATGTTTCAGTGTCACTTGGAAAGTGTAGCCTGGTCTGAAAAACAGCTTTAAAAGTTTGGGAGGAAAACCTGGCACAATTTGTTCCTACCTTCCTATAAGAGTTCAGACTGCCAGGGCAGCCTCTTAAGTCCCCAGGAAAGTGACAGAAACCAACCTCTTGTAAGAACACCTGACTATGGCATGGCTTTACACCGCTGCTTGTAGCACCACACTGACAGAAGGGGCAGGCAGACACCTGAAAACTTGAAACAAGCACAGAGCAATTCAGCTGAACCAGCGCTTGAGAGAACCTCATCACCAAATACCTCCCAGCCTCAGCAGTCGTTTGAATTAGTCCCAAACTGAAGAGTTTAAGGACTATGAAAGGTCCCCATGAATGTCGGTTAAAACCAAACAAGCAAGAAAGGTAGCAACTGGCACGCACTGGCCTCCACCTCGCACAGTTCTGCGGCGCTGGTACCAAAAGCTGCCACCTCAGCCTCTCCTGCGCAGACAGGCCTGTGCACGAAGCAGCCCGAGCAGGCTGCCTGCCTGAAGACTTCGCTACTGCCGGTACGAGCAGCGCAGGCGCTGGGTGACGGAGGATAGGTCACGGCACTTCTCCGCTGAAAGCTGTCTCAGCGCTGGCAGGTTACGACTTCAGGTCGGAGAAGGGTCTTGCAAGGTCTGCTTCAGCAGGTTGAGCAGCGCAGGTAAGAAGATGGAAATGCTGTCATGTTATTTCTGGTCAATATCAATCCACAGAAAGCATTTATAAGCAAATGGAAAGTAACGTGTACTTGATCTTACATTTTTTATTTGGTTTGGCTGTATTATGCTCATCTGGAAAAAGATGAAAATACAGTTACTGCTCTGTTATTAAGTCAGAAAGCCTCGAGGAACAGTACAGCGTGCATGCACCCATCTGCAATCTGTTCACGCAGATGTGTGAAAGCCAAAGACGAAACTTACTGAGATAACTACAACAAGAAAACAATTTCAAATTAACAGCACTTAATTGAGAGAGCAAAACCACCGCGGCGTGACAGCGCAAAGCCTACCCAGGAACTTGGGTCCCGATACTCTCTGCTAACGCAGTTCTCACTGCGCCCCGATGCACAGGCAAGCAGACGGCAAGGCAGCAAAATACTGAGAGCTGCAAGTTTCAGCTGGCCACAAACTGCTCATGCCAGACAGTGACTGAGCTGCTCAGATGAGAACATCTGCTGCTACCGCTGAGGATACCAGGAATACTTGGACCAGACCTATCCTATAAAAGGTTTGTGGATATATGCTACAACTTACGCCACGCTTACTGGTGTGAGCATAGTTTATTCTGTCAAAAGCACTCTTATGCCAGTGTAATTTACACTAGGGTCACAAACTAAACAAATTAAACCAAAGAAAAGTGTCTTGCGCAATACAATGGTAGCTATGTTACAGCTCCTGCCAGGACAAAAACTGTTAAAAAAACAATAAAGTGCAGAGTTGTTGCTGGGTAGTTACAGCAGAGAAAATCATGAGCTAACCTGGCTCGAATTTAACTTCTCTGGGATGCAGAGCAGTATCTCTGAGCCAAACCATGCTTTGTCCTATGGCAGTCTCTTCATCAGGAATCCTCATTTTCTCAGGCTCAGGAACATACCACAAGATGTTAGAGATATGTGGGAAGACTTCTTTTTTTTTCTCTCGTTATTTTCTTTAACAAATGCCAGGATTTGCTCCAGGAGCACACTAAGGGATGAAACAAACCCGTACACGTAAGGAAATTCTGTAGGAATTCATACAGCCACCCAGGACCTCGCTGCCCCTAAGAGAACTGCAAGCAACTTGACATTAAGCAGCTGAGGCAAGACCTTAAGCTACCACAAGAATTAGAAGCCTTAGTGGTCCCAGGCACTGAAAACTCATTCATGAGGCTGGCACTTTTTCCCTGCACTTGCAGAAGCTAGGGTATGGACAAGAAGGACAACACCAGTAAAACATTCACACATCTTTCTTCCTCTTCCCACTGCAGCTGCCGCTGAGCCGTGTGGATAGCCCAGTTGCCAAATAACTGGAGGGACGCCACACCACTGCAATTTACAAGTGCCCTACTCGTAACGCTCAGCCAAACAACATCCATGCAAAACCCAAGCCAGGCAATGCTCCTCTCTCCACGGCTACACAAATCCTTCAGCATACACAGGCTCCGCTCACACCCAGCCACCCCCTCACAACGTCCATGCCTACTTATTTTCCTGCTCACGCCCTAAACGAAGCGTTCATGCAAACCATACACAACTTCTGAGCCTGCCCACCAACTTGCCCACAGCCACAACACATAATGACACAGCCAGATACAGAAAATGCAATGCCAACTACTAATTACAATGCTTCGCTGCGAAGTTCGACATATCCACTCATTTTTCTTCCAAATTTTACTTCTTAAATTAGTTGCTAGATTTTCTGAGCTTTATATTGGAATTTCTCAAATGAAAGCAACTCAAATCAATCGACATTTGGAGACTTCACCAGATTCTGGTACCAGAGCATGCTTTGGAATCATCTAACCTTAAAATGCCATGACATAAAATTCCCGAGTCTCTTTATATAGAAACATAAATCAATCATTTTATTAAAACAAAAACAACACTCAAAATATATGGGACTTGCAGAAACTTGGTACCATAGAGATGCATTTTATCTCTAGAGCCACTGAAACATTAATTTTAGCTGGAACCACAAGGCTCCAACACTGGCAACCTCCCCGACTGATTCTAGCCAACATGAAGACCAGCTGGAACACGAGAGAGATGCTGGAGTGATGAAAAGAGAGGCAGCACAGGTGGAAATTAGGCTTTGCAAAGGTAGGTAAGACAAACACGTTCCTTTATGTGCTGCAGAAGAATTTGGCACACATATTTTTGGTTCTTTGTATCTTGCAAGCCCAAGGACAAGACATGAGTAAGCTTAAAAAAAAATAAAAACCACCACAAAATCATATATTAATGCATGTAACCTACTTTCACACATAGTTAATGAGTTCCTTCATTGGATTTGAACCTGAGCAGTTTTGAGTTATATAAAAAAAAAAAAAGCTGCAACTCTAATGACTACAAGTTCTGTTGTTGTTAATGCAGTTAGGTCTGACCCTGACTCCTCACACACCTAACTCGTGTTTCCCAGCACGTTTTTCAGAGACGAACAACAAAATGCAATACATGAAGATGAAAATCTGTGAAAAAGTACTTTTCTGTAGAATGGTATCTTAACGACACGGTCTTTTTTGCAGTAAAAAAAGTGCATGTTTCATGTACATCTGTACTGCTGTTACCATAGAACAGCAATTTTTCCAAGAACGTGGCCTCTTTCCATCTAAAGCGAGCCTCCCAAAGCTTTATTTTGGATATGGCAGCGGCTCATCTCAAATGCGATGAACAACAGCCTAAAAAAGATTCAGGCATTATGTGAGTATTGAGTCAACTGCTCATACTTATGTCATGCCTTTGATTTGCCTCTCAACACAGCCTTCCACAATTGCTTCTCAAGAGCAGCACTGGAAAAAAACGATTATGGGTATGCAAACTCCTTGGTGTGTTTCTTGGAAATCTTCCTTCTCGGTGAATTTGATGCTGTTTTATTTCTGAGCCCTGCCAGCTCGTTGCTATAGGTGGGAAGCAATGTTCCCTCAGGTCTGTCTGGGCTCAACATCCTTTATAAAAGTTAACCGCCAACTTTACCTTCCATTTATTTGTAATTTATACCTGAGAACACCGAGGCCCTTTTATAACGGCCATCATACTTCCTAAAAGCACACAAAACCACGAAATCTGAGGGGGGAAGCTGCGCAGCCTCCCCATCCTCAGCCAGCCCAGCACCCGCAGGTTCCGTGAGGACTTGGCAGCAGGCTGCAGCTGGCAGGAACGTCCTCTCACCGGGAAGAGCCTCCTGAAGACTTGTGATAACCCAGCTTTTATGGAGTACCGGAAGACCCGCACCTATTTCGGGTCATATTAAATATCTCTGCCGCCTGCCGATGGCAGGACACGCACAGAGGAGCCCCGCAGTTACCCCTGCTCCATGTTCCCACCCCACGGCTGCTTTTTGGGGCGTTTTTGGCTGGCTCAACGCCCTGCCCTGAGCCCCCCGGCGGCAGCGGGGCTCCCATGGCTGCCGGGGCCGCCCTGCCCGGCCTCGGAGCGCCGTGCCGAGCCGAGCCGAGCCGAGCCGTACCTGATGTAGGGGCTGGCGGCCGCCAGGATGTTCTTCTGCACCGGGATCTCCTCGCCCTCCAGCACCAGGTGCGCGTCGCAGAAGCGGCTCTCCTCGCGGAACGAGCTGAGGGCCCGCAGTAACCGAGCAGGGTGCTGGGGATCCGACACGGCGCTCGGCCCCGACATGGTGCCGGGTCGGGTCGAGCCGTGCCGAGCCGAGCCGGGCCGGGCCGTGCCGCCTCCCTCAGCGCCCGGGCACCATGGCGGCCCGCCCGCCCTGACATCATCTCCCCGCGCCGCCCTGACGGGGCGGGAGCTGCCGCGGCCCGGCCCCGGCCTTCAGCGCCTCACGGGTCCCCGCTCAGCACCTCGGAGGGGGGGGGGGGGGGGGGGGCGGTCTGTTCCCCTGGGCCCACCGTCATTTCTTTAAAAATTATTCTCTCGGAGTTCAACCGTGATTAAAATCACTTTAAAAAAATATATCACTTTTTTTTTTTTCTTCCTGCGCTGGAGGTGAAAATGAAGGGTATTAGCATAAGAAAAAGAAAATGAGAATTAAATGAGGTGAGATTCGTTTACAGAGTGCCACTTCAGCTGCAGCTGGCAACGTGCCCTTTTCGGGCAAAGATTTTCGTCAGAAGGATTCTTCACGAGGTTTTAGGCCGTGTATTTAACGGGGTTAATTGCACATTAGGAGATAACTTGATTCCGTCTGCTGCTTTTTTTTTTTTTTTTTTTTGTCTTTAACAGCATCCAAAATTTAAGTAGTGAAACTCGATTTGCACCGAGCAAATGTGCTGTAAAAGCTGTGATGTTCTGGATCAGTTGCTGCTGCCGGGGGGGGGGCAAACAGAAGCTCGCCGTGGCCCCCAGCTACGATGGGTAAATAAAATTGGGGTTTCTCAGGCTGTGAAGTACCCCACCACAACCGCTCCTGGGGCGCCGCTTTTGGGGAGAAACACGTTTTCTGAGGGCCTGACTTGGTAAAGCTGAGGTGGGCTGCATGCTTTTACTACTTGCGTTACTTTAAGTCAGTTTCTTTGATGTCAAGCCTGGTATTTAAAAATACATGTTTTTGAAATGGGGACAACTTAACATTTTATAGTTCATTCTAAATCAGCTCGATACCATCTCCAAGTCATTTCAATGATGGAAAAATTAGAGTAAAGGTATCTGGAAATGTCCCTGTAGGAAACAGAAATGAACGGCTCTACAAAGGCACCATTGTCCTCCCAGAGCTAGACACAACGCTATTTTGTTCTCCAGATGGAGATTTCAGCCAGGACATCTGCACATGTAGACCCCGGTAAGTCAGAACTCTGCACCAAGCGCTTCCTTGTGAAGACTGCGAACCTTTGAGCCAGCATTTGCCGTTCAGCCCTTGCCAAAGTGCTTTCTGACTGGAGAGGTGTCCTGGAGAAGAGTACCATGCTCTAGCTTTGGTGGGCAGCTTTCAACAGGAATCTTAGAAGCAGCAGAGAATGCATTTCACATCCTGTGTGATGGCATTAAAAAATCTGTGAGAAACGCCAGCACCTTTGCATCACTTAGTTTTTAATACTACATACCTATCTTAAAATATTAGAAGGCCACCTCTTCTGGCTTGGGTATAATTATCCAGATGGTCAAATGTCCTTATTCTGAGTAAGTACAGCGGAATGCGGAAACGTGGAAGCAATGCAGAGGAAGGCACATTCTCTTGGGGAATATTGAAAACAGAGAGCACTGCATCCTGTGCTGCTGGTGAAAGATGTGTTTTGCTTGTTGTTATTAATACTTTGGTAATTGCATACCCAAGGGAGCAGTGGTTTAAATTATTGTGAAAGCTGCCATTGAGTGGCCTGGTTATTTAAAAAGAGAAACACTGGTTTGTCTCTGTGCCTCCTGCACAGACTATTATGTAGGAAAACATAGTTGTATTTCTGGTTTTTAACTTGTCCTAGTAAACAGTGCTTCTGCTTCCTCCTGCTGTGTATGTGGGGCAATGGGCAAGGTGTAACAGATAATATCCACTTCCAGAGAACAAATTAATTATTATGTTTTGTTATTTCTTCTGTTATTTGTTGAAGCTCACTGATTAAAAAAACAAAACACAACAACAACAAACCACTCCTACCAACTAGAGGGCCATTTGTAACATCTTTCAAGTAACTATGTGTGTATACTGATGGCCTGATTCTTCTCCTCAACTGTTTTTTTCCTTTCATGGAGGGATCTATCCTTACTATTTTTATATGCAATCACTGAGTGTAGGTTCTTTTTATGCCATTACAATAACTCCACTATTTTTACTGGGCTGATTTTTGACCTAATTGGTACAAAAGAAGAATCAAACCTTTCTGTTCCTCAAGATTTCATTCACAGTAAAGGATGTCAGGGGAGCAAACCAAATGACAGACTCATTACCATGTGCCACGTTACCACAACAAAAAAACCACAAGCCTTGCAGCCGCTTGGCAAAGCACGTATGCATTCCCCCTTGCTATTGTCAGCCTAGAAATGATACTGTATGTTACTGTACTCATGCTAAATGGTCTATTACTATTCCAACTCCTAAAAACAGTCTCATAGAAATTTGTGATTAGCTATATGGTCTGATCCGTGTTGTCTGGATCCATACGTAGGAGGATCTGGATCAAACACTGAGACCGGCAAATCCAGATTTACATCACTCTTTTTGTCTTCAGGTTGACTACAAACTTGACGTTAATCAAATCCTGTGTAATGTTGACCAAGTGAGTATGGCACACTGTTTAAAAAATCATATCCAAGACAAGTTTGTACAGCTTATTTTCTGCTGTATTTCTACATGAATATAACACATTTGCTTTCTTACACTAAAGATAACCCATCTGCTTTGGTTTTATGATGAATATACCCTATCATAACTTCTCTGTTAGTATGAATTAGCTCCCCAGAAATCAAGTAACTCCTGTATTCAGAAGAACTCATCATCTGAAAGCTTAACTCTATGAATTCTGAGATGGAATTCTGGAGACAGGCAAACGAGATCTCTAATAATGGTTACACTTTTTATTTATGGCCACCTTATAATTCTAGAAATATTTGTGGAGACTTGTGAAATACGAACATATGCAGAATAAAAGAAACAGCATCACAGCTGATAACCCATAAGAGGTATTTTCCCAACATCCAAAGTCAGTCCGCCATTCAATACTGCTTCTGTGTTACTTAAAAGAAATGGAATTCAATTTCTTATTTAGATTATAAAATTATCTTAAATAGTAGAGACAATATGCCCTGAAAACACTGAAGGTGACTATTTTTGCAGACAAATCACACTGAGGTATTTATTTCAATTTTCTGGAATTTGTAAACCTTTGAATACCCCAAAGTGCTTACATACACTCTAGGTCTGACCACGGTGATGTTTTTCACATTAAAATTAGGCTGTATATTCTATATGTGCTGTAAAGACATAGGCAAAGGGAGTTGGTACAGAGCAAGCAAGAACTGCAGGTGATGTTAGTTCAATTGCTGCTCTGCTGTAAATATCTTACGTAATCACGAACAAGTCACCAAAGCCCAGGTGCTCATGTGATGGGGAGATAGGAAATAACAGTGATTTCATTCTGTTTTCTACCTGTAAAACACAGTGAGTAGCAGGGTCACTGAGAATAGGTACACGAAAGAAAGAGATACGCAAGTAGTTTGGTGACACATACAGACCAGATGCACGCCTAAAACAGATGGATGTATACCTAGTTTTCTCCATCAGTAAAGATACACTTTTAATCAGTAAATACACTTTTACCTAAACAAATTAGTGAATGTGTCTGAGTTCTGCTAGAAATACACTGCTCTCATTCATACACATACTATTAGTAACAGATTATTAGCAATATTAATAAATATTACGTTTCTGTTTATCTTTTAGACAATGTAATCACCTAAGTACATGAAATGTCAGATATTCTCAAGGAAACACGATTTGAATACAAACTGCTTATAACATTAAGATTGAATAACACTGAAGTATAAACGAATGCTACATAAAATATTCAAGTTGGTTTCATCATCATAAAAAGGAAAAATACATTAAGGAATTATTAGCAAAGCAGTGGTTTTTTTAGGTTCTAAATTAGAAAGTTGTAGCACCTGAATGTAATACTTAACTTTGGTTATAGTGGAGTTTAAGAAATCAAGCACCAAGAAAATGCATTGCTATGAATTAATGTAATAGTATCATAGCAGATAGTTTAATGTGAGGTTTTCTAGCAGAAGACAACTTTCATCATGAGCTACAGTCTTGAAACAATCCATGAAAATTTCATGAGCTGTAGACATACGTTATTTATCCCCTCTATCACATTAAAAATACTGTACTTCATTTGCTCAGAAAGCTGTATTCTACTTAAATAAAACTACCTTTGTCTCCTGTTCCTTCCCCCACAACATTAGCACATTTTAAAGACTTATCATTCTTCTGGAATAGTTATATATGCCAGTTGTGCATATCATTATTTGTAATAAAAGTCATTGCTATCTCGTAAAAGGGATTATATATAGTTATTTAAGAGATTGTATATAGTAATTTCTTGCCATAATATGGTTGCTCCTGAATGACAAAAGGGATATTATTCCACATTCAGTAGAAGGTTGTCTCAGTCTGTGTAATAGGATAAATAGCATTTTACTCAGTCTCAGTCTTCAAAACTTTCTCTGGTATAAACATTCCATGCAGGTCCAGATGCATTTCTACATTTACAATGGCTCGGCCCAGTTCTTTGAATGTTTTAGCATCCAAGATGAGTAGGAAGGGTGCCTCCTTTGGATCAGATGTCACAATACAGGTCAAAACAACACCTGTGACATACAAATGGAGAATTAGAAGCACATACTAATTACACTAAGCAGAAAAGATAACACTGTCAGGAAATTAGTGTTGTTTCCTAAGAATCTGAGCACACAACTTGAAAGTGCTTACGACATGAAGAAGTCTGACTGAGAGAGCTAAAGGACTAATGAATGGTTCTCTTCTGTGCTTTTTCCTAATCTGCCTGCAGTTCATTAGGAGGAAAACAAACAAACACTGAATTATGTTCTAGACAATCTTGTTGGGCAGCTGAGCAGTGAAACTTGGGACACATCCTTTCAGCTATTTATCATTTCCCTTTGCACGGAATCGCCTCAGAACACAACTGGATTGAGATTACAGGGATACATGCAGTGCCACTTCGTGTTCTCATCTTGTAACAATGACTTCCCACTGCTTCAGCTTCTAATGATAAATTCAGTTCCAGTTGGCTCTCTGGACAGTCCTAAGCATTGATTTTATTGTTTATGGGCAGATTGGGACTTTATGCAAGCTGATTTTGCACTATTGTTTGTTTTTCATTTTCTTTTGTGTGCAGGAGCAAAATGGGTGGTACCAGTTTTAAGCTATCTGTGGAAGCATCAGCCTAGCTTTCTTGTTATGACTGACAACAATGAAACTTTTATGATTTAATACAAAACTCATGTAAATCAAACTTTCAGAATGTTGTTACAATTTTACCATCATCCTCTTCTCTTGCATCAGGGCTGGGAACAAAAATGGGCTCGGATGGCCAGCAGTGGTCAGCTCTCCAGTGGAGCATTTCCTTTGTTTGGACATTCAGTTTTGCAATCTGAATTGTTGTGGACAGAAAAGAAAAATGTCAGTGACCCAGACAATGGTTTATTCCAAAGGTACATCGTGAACAGCCTGTGGGCATGGGGGAGCAACACTAAGAGTTAAGGAGCAATGAGGGATGTGGCATCACAAAAAGGAAATGCTTGGAAAATGTTAAACTTTGGAGTCGCGTTTAGTGGCTGCATAAGTGTAAAATGATCTTTTAATTTTATAGAGACTATTTTCCTTCAGCAGAGTTAAAAGAGACACAGATACCATTTCATTAGATTGCAATTGCAATTGGGCTTTAAGTGTTTTACAAACACAAACAGGTCATAAGATCTATTTACTCTGCATCATGGGCAAATAATACTCTCACTATACAGAGGAAGAGTACATGGCACCGAACATGCAAGTGACTTGCCCCAAATTTCTGCAGTTCTGTTGTAAAGCAGGAAACAGGATTTAAAATTTCCATTTTCTAATCCTGTGAATTATTTTCCTTTTGTTGTGACCTCAATATTTATCAAGGCCTTCTATTGTTAACTAGGGTATATATGCCAGAACAAAGGCTATTAGTAGTGATGTAAAGGTTAAACCAACAGGCAAGAATGTCACACAGATGTTGGTACTAACTGAAGGAATAGCGTGCAGATTTTATCTCATTAATGGGTCAAATGCCTGACCAAACCAGCTTCCAGTGGGGACACGTGACATTTTCACCTCAGTTCTATTAAGGGCTTCTCTCTACCCATCGAGATACAGTTTTCTTTTTTTCCCTTTTGATGTTTAATCAGAAAAATAACTTCACACAAAAATGAAATATTCAGGCACTGGAAGAAGAATCTTCTATCCAAGGTGACAGTAGTTTTGCTTACAGACTTTACAGAAGGATCAAATGTGGTTGTTGCTGTGACTACATTCGTTAAAGACTAACTGATGTGAAAAAAAAATCTTCTAACAGCACTTTATATTTATATTGCTGTTTATATTTGACAAGCAGGGATTATCTGCACTGGAAATCACAAACTTGCATATTTGTTTGAGCTACTGTCAGATGTGCTGCAATAAATTTTCTTGCATCATGCAGAAATCCAGCTTTATTTTGTAATCAGTTGTGGTAATTATATAGAAGAACCCACAGCGATCTCAATTTGCTCTCAGAACAGTAATTATAAAGAGTGAGTTTGACTGTACGATACTCTTACCTTCAGCTAGTAGTACTTTGCATCTTAATCTATTTGTTTTCTAGGCTGTCTCCTGAAAGGCTGGCATCATGTGTACACAAAGAATGCATTTACTGTCCTCTAACACTCAACTAGTTCTCTAGCAAAAGGTAAAGCTTTCTGAAAAAACTGATATTGTTACAACAACAACTTTTTTTTTGTTAGGTTTCCTAAGGGGAAACATATTTATTACAGATGTGTGTCTGCCTAGTATTCTTCTTCCCTTCTCTTACTCTCTTTGTAGCTTTTGGTACATTACAGAAGTTCAACTTAATTTAGCAGAAAAGTGAGGGTCTCAGTAACTATAGTGTTCAGAATACGTGGTGGAAATAAAAAGCTGGATGAAGAAGCCTGAGTTTATTAATTCTTTATAAGAGGAACAGTACTACATGAGCTTACCCGTAGGAGAATTTAGGCGTTCCATATTTCTCTGTATGTGAATGACTCACCAATGGGAAAGGTTTTCACAGAAACCAATTCACTGATGAATGCAATCTCAAGTCATACCCATAAGAAAGTGTTTGTTTGCTCTTTATTGTTCCCACAGTTTGGCCCAGGGAGGCTGTTTTCTTCATACAAGTAAGCTAACAACGTCCAGTTTTTCATCTCCCTGTTTTCAAGTGTTGAAGTTTACAAACATAGTACACAACTGCAGTGTTGACACTTAGAAGCTTTAACTTGATGTTGAAAAAAGGCTTTGCTGTCTGGAAAACCAAGGTTTAACAGTTACAGTCCTGGCCTCAGAACCACACACTTTCAATTTGCATACATGAATGCAGATGAGGCTATATTTTGGGCCAGACTAGTAAACCATGGTTTACTAATAACCGCTTAAATTTGTGTTACATAAATACATTTCCTGACTTCGTACATGTTAATGATACCTTTGTAGGAACTGGACTCCACTGGACTTCTGTTGCATAGACGTACTTGTATTTTTTGCCATTATATCCATAGTTGATGTGAGGCAGTTCTATCCCTAGGTACAACAAAGGCCAAGACTTAGGAACAAAAGAAGAAATATATTTTAAATGTACATTTCCATGTGCCAGTTTTCAGGAAATGTTACCCTATGAAAAATGTTGACAGTATTGAAAAGAGGCGTTGCATATATTTTGTATGTCTGAACTTCTAAAAAGCCAAAGGTGTATATTAGCAGAGCACAATTAAACCAGGGTTGTTGGTTCAAGAATGTCAATTTTTCATTCTTAGGGATTCATTATACTGGAAATTGTGAGTATTCTTTTTTTTTTTTTTTTCATAAATACATCAATCAGATGTAAACATCTGAGACATAATCAGAGGCTACCATTCAAAGAAATGACTTTCACATTAATATATACTTTTTAGATATTCCTGTTAACACACATATGCACACACTCAAGTTTAAAAATCCGCTTTCAAAGGTAAACTTCATAAAATAGATAACTGAAGTTATTACTTAAAACAGACCAATTTTACTCCTCATAATAGGTAGATCTGCAAGCCATATTATTAACTGTAACATCAGACTTGGGACCCTAGAACAACTGTTAGGCACTATTAGAATGAGCTGTTAGGCATTATTAGAATGCACCTATGTGTAAGTGTGTAAGAGAAAGTATTTGTATAACGGATATGCCTCACCTTCACATAATTTTTCAGGTTGGCAATAGATGCTGCCATCTTTCTCTTTTACAGCAGTTGCGGAAGTTGGAAGTGTGACTAAATTAGAACCTACTTCTGCATCCTGAAAGAGACATATGCTGAAAACGTAATGTGTTTCTATGAATATGCTTCTAATTTAGACCTTTCATCAGGTTTGATATCAATATAGACAATTAGGGGGTTAAACAAATATTACAGCTTCAGTAAGTTCCTTCATAATGGCGTTTATCCTGTAACATTAGATTCTGACCTTTTCATTAAAAATCTTAATATACCATCGTGTAACCATTTTGAATTATACTGAGCATTTAGAAAGGTTTAGATACACATGGTTATGTTCCTGAAGCACAATGGATTACACAGATTGCAAATTTAATTAATGAAGATAGGTTTTAAAGAATTAGGTAGGAAATTCCCACTAAATGTCACCAAAGGTTAGTTTGTGTTTTTTTTTTTTTTGCATCTGCTATTAATCAAGTGCAAAAATAAGTGTGATCCATTCTTGTTTTTAACACTATTGCTGAATTCTTAAGATTGCAGGGTAGGTAGGATAGTTGGCATGATCCAGCACATCCTTTGCTATTGCTACATGACTGTTTTTGAGACATGAAATAAAGCAAGATTCTAAGATGTATTAAGAAAAAGTATTATCCATTCTAAGTGTATCAAGCAGAAACTTGCCCAAGTTGCTGGGCAGTATAAAATCTTCCCTGCAAGCAGTGATGTAAAATTATGTTTTAAATTAAATTGAAAGATAAGATCATTCTTCTTTCTGGTAAACTCAAACTTAAATTAAATCTTCTAATTTTAATAAAACTATTCCAACAGTGGAGAATGTGAATATATTGTAGATAGGCTTCCAGGAAAGCAGAAGAAACAGATTGTGCAAAACCTTATGCATGCCTTTCTAACCAACAGTCAGGTTGATATATCTGCTCATATTTGATGACATGTTACAAGTAGTTGCACAGGTAAGGAAATTATATATGCTCAAAAGCCCTTTTCTCCATTAAGAAAGGCATCAGAACCTAGATCCACATAACTGTATGTCCAACTGCTCCTTGCCATTTCTCACAGTACATGCGCAAAACAAAACTCCTGCACACTTTGTGAAGATGTTATTTTTAAAGAATCCAAATTTTGCACAAAAGGGCTGGCAACTAATAATTCACCCATTATTCTAGTTGATAAATTTTAAATTACTGCTCAAAGAGCAAGTTAAAAAAACATTTTCTTCCTACCTTGTCATACTGCAGAGGAACAACAAATCGCTTGCAGGTTGGTATGGAGGTAAGCTTGTTGTTCTCTTCAAAGTCTTTATTCAGTTTCTTTAAGTAAAACATGTCATATAAGCTATTGTCTGTGTAGGCAATAACATCAAAAATAACGTGGCCGTCCTCTTCATAAGCATTTACATGATGATAAAGTACCAGAGCATCCGTATAAAACTTGGTAGATACATCTTTTTTAGTCTTCCTGTCTACAAAGTGAAACCATGTCTGAAAGGCAGCAAACATTATTTAAAACCATTAATGAATGATCAACAAACAGTTATTTAGGAAAATGTTTTTCAACAGCTAACCATCTACATTCTAAAGCACCGTCTGTCCCTACTGAAGCATATTAAGAATTCCAGATTTGCTGCTAGGAGGCAAGAAGTTCCAACCTAAAGACCAAAAAAAAAATGCAGGAGAAAAATGAGTGTACAAGTGCTCTAAACTCATTTCACTGTTGCAAATTACTGTTTGGACTAGGCTGAGGATAGAAGTACTCCAGTAAACCTGTAAAATCCCCTGGCACATTTTTCATTTAAATAACTTTGTCTTAGTCCAGAGTTTGTACTATTCGTTGCTGGTGCACTCGACCCCAGCATGCTCCACTTGTTCAAGGACAGAAAATGTAGAAATAAGATCTTCAGAAAACACTTCTTTTCCCTGCTCAGTTGCCACAATTAATTCACGTTTCTCTGCCAATCTGGCTCTCCTATGTGATGCAATGGATCTAGAGCAGACTTCATCCACACTATACAGTGTTCTGTTTGGAGCAGGAGCAATTCTGTGTTTGGGATGCTAGTGCAGTTTGATTTTATCTCCTGGCACACGTTATTTCTACCAATGCCCAACTATCCTCTTTCTCAAGCACTTCAGCATCAGTACTTATTTGTGAAACTTTGGAGATGGGAGAAAATATGAAAAAATGCAACTTCTAATAAAAAATGTGAAACTGAAAGCCAGTTGTTGAAGAAAAAAAGGTTATTACTTAAATTAATGAGCCAGATGAAAGACAGAACAGTGTGGAAGAGATTACTGGCCTGGCTGACTCCAATTGCCCAGCATTCGAAAAAAATACCTTGTCGTCCTTATGGAAGGCAAGGCAGGAAGCCCAGTTCACACCTCGGATGTAAGCTGTTGCCATTTTGACAATATCCAGTTTGAATGGCTGCTCTATGAACACAATATAGTTTTCTGTGATTCCAAAGCTATGGTAGTAGCTTGGTTGGAGCAGAGAGCGAGAAGGGATGGAGCATACCACTTCCATGTGTTTAAAACAAGATTTCTTCTTTTCTGTTTCTGAACATAAATGATAAAAAATAAGATTACATTTACAATAAATTCCAATTCAATCTTGTGCTTGGATTTTTCCCACATAAGGAGTAGATAAGAATAGTTTCCTCTCAGTTTTATTTGCATTTTCCTGTTTAGAAAATGGCTTGTTTCCTTCTGCAGAATTAACATAGAAGGTTGCATTTGAGTGAAGCAGCACAGTAGTACCACAATGCCAGATCCATTCAGACAGAGACCTCTTGTCTCAGTATTTGACTCCACCGATAAACATTCTCCGAAGTTCCAGAAGGAGAAACCTGTTCAATTACATCAGCAACTTTACATGGGGTTTCAAATGCCCCCATGGTTTTGAACTTACTTTTAGAGATGTTCCTGTTCGATCTATAGTGACTTTGCTTGAGCCCCAGCTAGGAATAACAAACATCTTTCAACTAGGGAAAGTCTCTTGGTTGTTCACACATGAGGACAGACATCACATTAGCAGCTGGTTTTAAACCAAGCATTGTCTTGAAGGAAAAAGAGCAAGTGATTTGCTCTGGGAACAAAGGATGATATTTCAGCAAGCCCTACTGTAGGCCAGGTTAGAGAGGAAATAACTCCATATTAGGTACTATTTGGTATTATGCTTCCCTAATAATCACTGCGTAAGTAGTTTAAGAGCATTTTCATTTATCAAGAAAATTGAATTTTACTACTTCAAACTGTAGAACACTGCCTGACAAACATTTTTTTTCCTTTTCACACCCCCTCTACACATCACAACACAAGGTATGGACATTCTTGTAGAAGAATTAGTTCACTGTAGTGAACATCTAGTGATAATCAAAGTAGAATTCTTCTAAAAGCAAACTCGAAAAGCAACTATCTTCACGGTGAAACATCCTGTTTATATAGTATTCAAGATGAACCTTTGTAATAGCATATACTCAGACAGGCTAAGCAGTTAACACTAAGTTCACACAACATTAAAATTAAGAAAATAAGCATTGTATGTTTGTGGAAGAGCTGTATCATCTCCCTTTGATCTCAGAAGAAAAGAAACTGCTAACAAGTTTCTAAAAAATACTGACAAAAGCCAGATCTTACCTGGCACAGAGGAAGGAATCTTAAATAGAATGTATTTTGTTTTCCCTTTATCAACAATTGAAGTACCCATGTTGAGAATATTTCCAGCACTGTCATAGTGTGGATGAGAAGTTGCCACATTTACAGCTACATATTTGTTGTAGTCAACCTGGCAAATGATACAATAGGAGATTTTAGAGATGCATAGAAATATTTAAATTAATCATAGCTAACTCCCCAAATCCACCAGCCTTTCAACACTGGTAGGCTTCTACTGACGCCACCCAAATGCCTTGAAATTTCAACACTTCAGTCAAATGACTTATGCAAGTACTCAAATGATTTTCTAATTCAAGGCTAAAACAAGGTACAAGATCTGAATTACATTCATCTCTTCCTTGCAGCCATGAGACAACAGGAGGACTGGCTAAAGAAGGTACTCCACAGATGCCCATTTCATCCTGAAAGCAGTTTATTTAATAGCACTATGAGTCTAGCAGTTTTCTGAAGCAAAAAGATTTCTATTCAATTTAAAGCTTGGGAATTGTACTTAAACTGTAATGCATGATAGGAAAACTCAATGCAGACTTCAATATGTCAAGATTTGCTTTTAATAATATCTTGCATAAGGTATTTGAAAAGTCATCATATATAAATGACCTGCTGAATTGTTAATTATGTAAATCACTTGATAACTACAGATACATAATAATGCGAATCATCCAAAATAATCACATCATAAGCACAATATGTGGTATTTTGCCTGCAATTGCATACAACTGTGAAATTGCCCAAAGCCCAGCTTTTCCCTAAACTGCCTGTGATTTGTTTTTGAACTCCCGAGTTCTTAAATGAACTGGTATCTTCACCATTTCACTTTACCATGATTTCAAAAAAAAGTATTCTGTGCTAATAAGGAAATAGTAGAAGGAGAAAAGTATCTTTCCAGCTTTGTGTGCTGATTCTTAGGAATCAGCGTGAAACTTCATTAGAAAGAACCGGAATGACACACAGCCATTTAATACCTTCTCTAGAGTCTCCAGAGTCTGCGGATTAATTTTTCTGATGAAGTTAGTCTCACTGGTAGCATAATAATCATCCCCAGATTTCATAATGTTGATCAGGCAGTTGTCTGTGAACTCGGGAATGGTGTGAGACAAGTATGAGAATGCCCTGCAGAGAGGAAAGTTTCATATTGGTTCTTTAGATAAGCTGCAGCTGTACTTGCTTTTACCCCATAGGAAGCCGAAGTCACCCTGTGCAGTGCGGGATGTGCACAGTAGCAGGGTAATGGAGCTGGGTCTGTCTCTCCCCTGCTGTGTCCTCTTCTGGCAGCTTTTCCACTGCCTCAGTGGACAGCGTGAAAGGCAGAGGAGATGAAGTTCTTCAACACCCTTAGCCTGGGGGAGGATTACGGACATGTATGCATGAAACTGTTTTTCCATGCACAAATGGACATTCAGGTCCAGTCCATAAAACAGCTGTAAGATAGCCACAGTTTTATCAGGATGGGCTAATTACAAGCTCTCCTGTGCATACCTCATGAGAATTTGGCCTAACAGTTTCTACCTAAAAGCTATTAGGTTTTTCAGGATGTGCCCTCATAAAATAAATTGTTTTATATACTCGCTGATGGCATATTTTTGTTGCCAGCATTATCCCTTATCACAATTTCAAAGCAGATCTGATTTCACATATAGGCTTCTGTGACAGTTCTCCTTACTAGTGTAGGATTTTATATTCATTTGAAACCGAGACAAAGTTGCTCCTATCCCTTATAGACTTAAAACGCCAATGTTATCCTATTACTGCAGAAAGAAGAAAAAAAGCATCTTTTATCAGAGTAACAACTCACAACGTATCAAAGTTATAGTTATTTCACAATAACTATCCACGTTTATGGTCTTACCAAGCATGTAATTTGAGGTCATTAGATGTAGTTCAGCCACGAATAAAAGATGGATGAACTACTTGCATTTGCCAGGGAACATACACAGGCAATTTTACAGGCTCATAAATAGCCTGTCATCCTTTCTAACACTATGAAAGTAGCTATTGCAATGACCCCAAGCAGTTGTGATTTTGAACATAAGGTTAGCTCAGGTCTTTGGGTGCAGTACTTCAAAGCACTGCCTGTGACTCAAGAAACAATTGAAAATTTTCTTCACTTTCTTTTTGGGGGCAGGGGGGGTAGGAATGGCCTTTAATACAGCATTTTTATTTATTTAATTTCAGGCATGGATGACTTTCATCTTTCTGCAGAATAAATTTTGAATTAATACTTTCCCCATCTCTTCATCTTTTCCTTTCTTTCTGGCTGCTTCTCCCCTTACAGAATATCATTTTAATAAAATTCCATGAAACACCTGGAAAAGAAAATACTTGTTTTTTGACAGACAATATTACTGATTAAGTGGATTTAGAATATTTGCCTTAGTCTAACCCATACAGCCTGTATTACTGGATGTATCTCCTGGCCTTGTGTCAGTAGTTGGTAATTGTAAATTTACAAAACAGATTTCCATGTTTATATATAGGTGTCAGGGTAAACAGAAAGACTCTGTGCTGGTGAAAGAGGTAGATAGCAGAATGTTGTTGGAAAAAGCATTGCTTACTTGGCAAATATGTTTTTGCATGGATCTGGATAAGCCATAGTTCCAAACTCAGACACCACGATTCGGTTTGCTTCTATATTGCAGTTGTATGAGTCACTTCGGAGATACTTACTTCTGTAGTAGACTTCACCTGACAAAGGTCAGACAGGTTTCAATCACGTTTCATACTGAGCTTTTTAGAAAATTACCACAGACAAAGCCAGAGAAAGAACATGTCAAGCAAATATCCTTTAGCAAAGAAAGCAGACTCAGCAGCCACATAACACCTACGTGTACTATTTTTTTGCAGGCTTATAGCCAGACACCTGGAACGTTTTAATGCTAATCAAACTTAAAAGAGAATTAGCAATTTAAAACACCAAGATTTCCCTTGTTGAGCTTTTTGTAAACTGACATGCAATAGCTTACCATTTTTAAATGTAAAGCTATGCAGCAGAGCCAAGCCATCAAACCAGTGGTTATATTTAGTGTCCCCTATTGTGTGCATCCCTGGGCCATTTCGGAGAAGTATCCCTTGCAACCAAGTGGGCAGCTGACCTGCAAACAAAAATGACATTTCAGTATTCATTCATTTAGGGAAGGGGCATGCTACAGGACAATTTTCCTAAGGGCATAGGATTCATATAGGCAGATGGACTATAGGTGTAAGTCCAGATTTGTAATAGCATATAATTACATTTGAGTTTTGGCTAACTAAAATATGACCTGGTCAAAAACGTGGCACTAGTAATATTCTGCATAAATATTAATATATGAGATTACCACATGAACAAGAGATTGCTGGAATGTAATTTGCTAAAAAACAGGAAGTAGATAGAGTTGGACCTTTCTTCCTTGCACTCAGATATTAAAGTGATGTGTTTAAACCCTTTTATTCATGCCAGGAAAAGCTAGAGCTTATCAGAAATAAACATATTTTATAGGATATATGACTTGTACTGCCCTTCAGTATATCAATTTAAGCTTTAGGCTAAATGAATTCCAGTAAAAAGTTCTTTAAATAAATTACACAGCATATTGTAGTGTCATTTTGGGAGTGCTTTTGTGACACTAGTCATAATGTTGGTGTTTTGAACAAAAATAGTGGGTAGAAATATTTTACTGAACATATGTAAGTACTATTAAGGTTTGAATACAAAACTTTCCTCATCAAATCCCTGCAAGAAATACATTAACTCTCATTTGACATAGAGAATAACAACAATTAAAGAATGTCTTCAGGGTTAAAGAGCTGAGCAGAAGCATATCAGATATGAAATTAAAACCTTTACTTGCTTCTTTGTGTGTATGCCTCCTCAGGGAATATTTACGATCACATACTATACTACTTTTCCACACAATTTCTGCACTGAACATTGTCTCTACATAAAGAAGCTGCTCAGAAATTTAATTCTCCTTACAGTTCAGTTTGTGACCCCATGTCAAGTATGTCTTCAATAATTCTACCTTTAGTAATTCTACCTTTACAACAGATAGAAATGTCCTCCCATTAAAATATTCAATTTTGTCAAAGTTGATGCAGTTGTGGAGAAGTCGTGATGGTTTTGTTGTAAGGCTTTCTGAGATCCTAAAGGGACTTTGACCACTATCCAAGAGAACAATTCCTGAATTTTGACCATTGTAGGTAAGGAAGGCAGGGATGTTTGCCATTTCTTCAAATAAATTACATTAGCATAAACCATCCAAATGCAAGGAAGGATATACAGTAAAAGCCAGCTTTGCATAAACCTAATCTCAGTCAGGATAGCTGACTAATATTGTGTGCATCAATACTCACACAACTTCATTACAGTTACAGATCTGGAATACATTAGGAAGAGAAAAAAATATTGACACAATGGATTTGCATTTCATCATTATTATTGCATTTTGCAAGAGTTTTGAAAACCAAACACTGGGGAAATGTTTGTGACTAGCAAATGGAAAGACTCCTTCAGAGGAAATAGATTTAGAAAGAAACAAAATATTCAAGGTAGATACATATTTTTTGCTTGACTGATTACTAAACATTAATTACTAAACAAATTTAGACTATTTATATGCCTCAAATACAAGTGTTTCGCTTGTTGTCACTTCCCTTTCTACAGTTTTCTGTTATTTGCAAATAGAAGGTTGTAGATTCTGCATTTTCTCCAGAACTATTGGCAACTGCAGCATGGTGAGTGTAGTCTTTTATGCTCCTCTTACCAATGTCATTTAAGACTGTAAATCTATACAGTAAGCATGAACTGCTGGTCATGCACCAGCAAACCTTTTGGTAACACTGAGTTGAGGCTAACTGCATGTGTTTTGCTGCAACCAGTCTTTCCTTCCCTCCAGCAAAAATACAATACTTCTGCTGCATTTCAGGTCTTATGGGATCACTTCTGTTTTGGGGCCCATCATTTAAGAAAAGCAGATATTTCTGTAAGTTACTGAACGTCTTGCAGCTCCTAGGGCTACAAAAATTTTTTAGTTATTATTCCTCTCTATCAGAATAAAGATGCCCAAGAAGTTCCAGGACAAGCCAACAAAATAATTTCCCATCAATAGGTAATCAGGGAAAAAAAAAGCGATCTTCTTTTTAAAGCACTACAGAACTGGTGCAATTTCTCAAACTCTTGGCATAATTCAGCGTAATTTCTGGCATAATTCCAGTACAAAAAGCAGGGAGGAAGTTGGCATCTAGTGAGGTTTTCAGATCAAAATTCATATTAGTGGGACTGAAGTATCACACTGGGTACCAATCAGCATCCTAAAGTGCCTAAGTAGCTTTGAAAATATGTCCCTTGTATCTTTTTTGCCTCATGCTTTTACCTAAAGCGGCAATAATTATACTTTTCTGTACTATGTGAGGACATGAAATAACACAGTAAAATCTCCAAATATCTCAAAGATCACTAAGCATCAGAGCAATCAAGCCTTGTGTGATCACATGGCTGTACAGTCTTTAGGACAGAAAGAGCGAAATTATTTCTGACGTCAGTAATATGGGGTCGTATTTACATTGTACATATTGAGTAACAAGGAGCCAAAACATGGGCAGAGCTCAGGGCTAGCTAAATATTTAAAGAGGTCGGGGTTCTCTTTAATTTTCATTAGTGGTAAATACTGAATCATCATTACCAATGAAGTAATATTTTGTATACTTAATTTTATTTACTGAACTATTCAGTCTTTGTTTAAATAAACCATTCCATAATGCAGATCAGGTATGGTCAATAGTTTTGCTTGCAAACAACTTCAAATGTCTTCAATAGAAAGATTTTATCCTGAGTGACAAAAATTAGAAAGGCATAAAATCACCTTAAATTAAAACTATGCACTTGGACTTGAAACAAAATCTTTTTCAATTCAGCCATCAAACTGAACAGCAGCAACATCATGCAAGTTGTAATTGCCTGCTTTTACATAGCCTACCTGGGAACTGACTTTAAAATTGGCATTAGATGCCTGCTATTTCTTAGGCTATATAATACAAAAGACACAGCATACATTTACTGAATTGGGGTTCTCAGCAACAAACATCTATAGCTGTAGGAAAAAACTCTTTGCCTCCCTCTTCTGTAAGGTAAAACAAGGAGTAAAAATGTTAAGTTGATCAAGTTCATCCCTAGAAAGCCACTTTAAGCTATCTTGCTGGAGGACACTGCATTTTTTACTGGAATGCCTTCTGAACCGTCTTTTTAACAGCACACAGTGGCATCTGTTACTGCTGCTTACCTATTTAAAATTACTATTGCTAAAGTGTCCCAGTTTAAGTGACCCTCTCCAGGATGCAAGGAAGAGTGTGCTCAGCTGAAAGAACAGCGAGAGCGTAGCGAAGGGTTATGGCGAAGAGAAAATGAAAGTCTAAACAGAGCCATGGGGGAGGGGGTATCACCAGATTAAATTCTGAGTCTTGTCCCTCACTGCTGACTTCAGTGAACCCTGTTCAAACAGACTTTCTGGAAAAATACACAGATATACCCATAAAGAAAGAAAAATCCCCCAGTCAGGGGTACAAATAAGATCTGTGTTCAGTCCTTTAAACAAAGTTCACTGACATTTCTCCCTTTCTCGGTTTCCTTCTTCTGTGCTGTTTCGGGTGAACAAGTGTTTCAATGTTTACACATTTGAAATCACCAAAATAACCACATGTATTAGAAGAGATTTGCATTCACTTACCTTGCACCTCAGCTTTTATGGGCTCTGGATGTTCTTCTTTGTTTTTATTAAATATTGTTTCCATCTCTCATGTAATCAAACGGTTTCTGTGTCCTCTACCCAGCCGTTCCTGCAGGCGAAGCAGTCCCCTCCTGTCTGGGCTAAGAAAAGCTCTTTCCTGTTACATAGAAGGATAAGGTCAAAGTGTAACTCGAGCTAGTGGCTAGTGGCTTATAGATCGACAATTTATAATAGTTGATCTTTAATCCTTAACACATACACTATAATACTTGCGCATTCTCCTTAACTCTTTCACTAATTCAATGGAAAAAAAACGTAACTTGCCTTTTTGCTCTCTGTGAACCTACCTCAAGCAGCCAGGCACACCCAAGGAGTCATGTAAAACGAATCTGAAGCATCACCTTCAGCACTGCAGAGAAATTTTAGATACTTCATGGGGGTGCTTGCCCCACTTGGCAGGAGCAGAGATAAAAATAGATGAAATGTCTCCCACCATTCTGAATATGGCTTTTTGGAACTGACAGATGTGGGGTGTCATCATTTTCTTTCCATGCTGTGAAATTTAAACTGGGCTATTCTATTAGTTAACAAAATACCATCACTGAATGGACATGTGCTTTTTTCGCTATACACAAGCTGTTCCAGAGTGAACTGAGTGGCACACCTTTGAATAAAAGACCTTTTCACAAATAAATATTGCAGCATATTGTCCCATATGTGACCCGATTCCACCTAGTTATTGGCTCCTTGGAGCCTCTGTGAAAGTATGGCAGGAATAATTAAAAAGAAGGGGGACTTTTAACTTCATGCATTTGTTTCAAGATAAGGTACTTAACTGAGTTCAACATCGCTAATTTCAAAATCCTCTGGGAAAAGAATTATTTCAATATAAAGCATGTGATTGCAGAGCAAGTCACAGGCTCCATTGAACATGAAGGATAAAAAGAGTCTTTACACAATCATATATTATGCAATTTCATATGGGGTTACCCTAAAATCCGATTTTTTCTGCTAAATCACTGTTGTTCCCAAAACATTTTAACATCCATTCTTAAGTCTCACTGATCATTCATAAATATCCATATTCATTTTATTGAAAACACAATTTGTGCTGTGGTGACTGCTCTGACTCACTTGCTGCACACATACATTGCTCCTCTCATTCTTACCTTTCGTCTCTTTGATGGCTTATCATGGAAAATCATCAAGACAGCATGCCTTTGTCTCCATTTGGAAAGCACTAACAGAAACAGGTGACTACAAAAATAAGAAGCCAGATAAAAAAGAAAATAGGAGGGTTGGATTTGTTGGAGTCAGTAGTATTAATAGAGAAAAAGCATGTTTGAAACAGGAGGCTGTAGGAGACAGAAGTGTCAAAGTCCCCCCACGGACGCACATGCTGACATACATACATAAACATATACACACACATGCATTTGTGTGTTTTTATATAGAGATGTAGACTTACTTGTATATGAAAAGCCAGCTAAGGGATTTTTTCAGCAATGCTGGGGAGTGAAGAGGATCTGGAAAGAAAGCAAAGCTAATTCTACTTCCCCTAAGCCACAGGGACATTTTGTGTGTCCTTGATGTTCTGCACTGGTTTAGTATGTTCTCTTCAGCACATCTTCCACTTACAGGCCACAGCTCTTAATGTTCTGGTTTAATTGTTTGACCTGTGCCTCATAGAAACAGAAGTTGTGTGAGTGGTCTGATCTGTAGCAGTGCTACTTATGTACAGCAAGCAAGCAATAAAAGGATTACTGCAAACCATTTTTGCCCTTCTTTACCCTTACTGTTTATGTAGTTTAAGATTCAGCCAATGTAAGATAACTGGAAACCTTGTTAAAAGTTACTTTAAGGGAAGAACAAGGAGGTATTGAACACCTTTTGAAATCATCCCGAGTGTGTTTAGTTAGCTAATTTCAGGTGTCTGTCTGTAAGTTTTTTCTGACATTTTGTACAACTTAATAGAGAGGCCTTGCAAAGTTCTTTTTTCCTGCTTGTCTGTGAAAAATATTTATTCATCAGAGAACACATACTATTTTTTTTGTCTCAGTCATGCTAATAAGAGATGACCAGTTCAGTAAGATATGGAGAAATTAATTTTCTTGCTAACTGTGCAATTTTTCCCTTTTTACCTTGAAATGGATTAATATCAAAATATTTATTTAAAATTATAATGTGTAATTGTCAGAGGAAGTAAATGTGGATTGGGTGACTCCTCTAATTTTATTATTTCACAAAGTTTCTTTATCCTTTGTAGAAACATGTTTGATGGGAGAGCATAGAGAAGGTTACAAAATTCCATGTTCTAGAGAACACAGAGACACCTTTTCTACTCCTCCTTATTATTCTCATTTATTTTGATATTCCATGAGAAAGAAGAAGTTCAGTTTTACCAGCAGGACCTTCCCTAAGAGCTGAAGTTCTTTGTCAGCACAAAACTGTGTATCTTTATGATGAATCTGAGGCTCTTCCCTATTCATGTTTTCATGTCTGCTTTTTGGCTTTGGCTCAAACTTCCTATATAGAACAAAATAAAGAAGAGGTTAGAAAAGGGAGCTGCTGCCGTTACCAGGCCTACAGGAAATACCAACCTTTCTGGCTTTAGGAGAGACTACCAGACTCTCTCTGATCTTGGGTTTACCAGTCACATTATAACTCATACATGTAGCATTTACCACAACATTATAAATTCAGGGAGATTGTGCTGTTTGTAGAAGAACAGACAGTTTTCTGTAGTGTTAGATTTTTCCATTTTATTGAAGCCATTTAATTGAATAGTTTGCAATGAAGGAAAGAAGTGAGAACAGAGTTGCTCACAACTTAGAAGGAAAAGATCTTAGCTGTAATACAAAATCATGAATGTAGTCAAAAGGCATCTATCAGTCTTAGTGCAAGAAGTAGTCACAGTAGAACGGGATCCACAATGCCTCACCACCATCCAACACCCTGTGTTCAATGGAAACAAAGTTTTCCACAGCAGAATAGCATTGTAAATCTTACTGCTTTCTTGTAAATCTGCACCCGTGCTTACTTTCTGTGTGTATAAATAGTCAAGCATTTAGTACAGCTCAAACTGCTATTTAATTAAGCTTCTGGTCTAACAGTAATGTAACGGCCACGTGTCTACCTTTGTACTTTTGGTTTCCTTACACAAGTAGATCATTGCCTCGTAAATCAGAGAGACACCAATATTATTGCTTATCTCCATACTGAAATATAAGTACTTACTTAATTTACTTTTATCTCAACCTTTCTGTTATAAAATTCAGGTTATAATTAAAACCCATTAACAAAGGTCAAATTACCTGAATATGTCTTCAGGCGGCACTAAGAACTTCCAGCTATCAACTGTTATCCATTATTACCGAATAAATATTTCAACAGTAAAACTGATACGAACTTCGAGTTGTTCTTGCTGAACTCATACTGACTGCTATCTCACCATACCAGGAGATGTAAGCTTCAACAGTTATCTTTATTAAATACTCTCTTATTGACATGATCTCATTTCAAAAGAAAATGGAAAATGGAAATATGGAATATGGAAAATTCCTCAGCACCACTAGGGAATAATTCTCTTGCACTGTCCAAGCACAATTACAAAAATAAACCATCAGTATAGTTTGTTGACATTTAAATAACAATAGTTTCCATATATTATTATGAGCAGGTTTTGTTTGGATCAAACCTGCTTTGATCAAATACTGTTTTGATCAGTATCATTTGGTTCAAAGTAATTATTTATGTGGTTTTGGTGATATTTTGGGGGGGTGAGATTTCAGTAAATAACCCTATCTTGATTAACATTTTAATGTGGCACGTTTCCTCTTCTTGCCTGTAGTCACACTTCTGCTGTGGGCAGCAATAAAGCACAGGAGCTAGCTGGGGGTGCTGTTTGGGCATCAACTCTCTGGCAAGGGAGAAAAGTCAAACTACAAGCCCAAGGGCAGACGCTTCTAAAGGGAGACTTCCTAGGCAAGACCCTCAGTGACTTATCCAGACATCAACTGTGCCAGAAGTTAACCACACACATCCCATAAACAGAAATTATGTCCAACCCAGCAACTCCTGAATGTAGTCCTACTAATCCGGATCCTGACCCTATCATTCCAGGGATGGATTTCTACATTAATCATTGCTCCCTATAAAGATAAGGATTGTTTTCTCTGTTTTTCTAAATGAGATAACATCACAATTGCAACTTGGCAGGACTCACTGGTAAGTTCACTGCATTGCCACATGGACAATTAGGCATTAGAACAGCAACAAAACCAAACCCTTTGGATTCAGCAAACAACGGGGTCTCACTAAAAGGACAAGCAGCCCAGGAGAGCAGCAAGGAAGGAAGCCTGACTGTGACCCCCTTCCTTAAACCAATTGACAGATGGCCTTTTCTAAAGCAATCTTTAGAGACAGAAGATGTATGTGTACCTAGGGGCTTTTTCCCACCCCTTTCCAGGCAGTCTGCTCTGTACTCAGGACTTCTTATTTGGGTAATAATGAAACAGATCTTCTCAAGAAGCAGTTCTGCACACAGTGGGTATGCATGGGACACATCGAAAAGGGAACTCCCAGTGTTGGCTCAAGTTAGTGATACCTGAAAATCATCTTTCTTCTACCTCAAAGCTAGAGCAATGTAAAATTTCCATGTATATGATTGTGCTCTTCACAGAACAGAGATGTAGTTCTATAGTTCCTGATATAATCTATACATTACATTCAGTAATATTCAGGAATGTGAAGACAGAAATACCCTATAGAGAATAAGTTGACTTGCTCTTCCTCAAGGCAAATGAACAAGAGCCAAAATGAACAGGGGTGTGATTTATTCCTTCCTATTGGCAACCCTTCAATTCTTTAACTCTTTAAGTCTAATACTTTCTGGCCTGTGGAAGAGGATTATCAAGCTATTCTGCTGTGCTGTCGTGGCCTTTTGAAGCTCACCATGCTGAGAGGCTGCACTAGGGTACCCATGGGGGCCACCATGAAGTCAGTGGGGGCACCACGCCTCTCCTCCTTGTCTGCACACCAAGCTTTCCCATAGCCCAGTAAAACTCTGGAGCTGATTTTCCTCCGGTGTGGGAGACCAAAGTTCAGAAACAGAGAAGTCTTATGAAAGAGCCACATTCTCCTAATAACAGCAGCTGGTCATGGAGAAATTTGCAGTTGGGTTCAGGGTGTACTGAGCGATAGAACTTGTTTATGTTGAATAAGATATTTTTTAAAATTTTCCCCCTTAGATATGCCACTCAGTGATAGGTGCCTAGTTTGGGGTATGACAAGCTGATCTGCAAAGGTATCAAGGCAAGCCTACCACATATACGTACGTTAGATAGCATTGTGTGTGCTCATCATCCTGATCTATAAGAATTTAAGCATATAAAGCTAAACATTCCAAATGGCATATCATTGAAATACATAAGCTTAGATTAAAAACAAAAAAAAAAAGAAAAAGAAAAAGTGATTATGAGTACTTTGAGATTTGGCTACCAAATCTGAGACAGTTTTCAGAGGGCAGTGAAGACCACCTAGAAGATTTCCTTACAGAATCTCAATGCAAGGCACTTTTTTTTTTTTTTCTTTTTATTAACATCTATTATTTTTTTGTGCATCATTAATAAGATATGCTTCAGTTTTCTTTCACCTCAATGGCTTCTACTTCCAACAGCAACAACAACAAATTAATAAACCTTGAAGCGTCCTTTGAAAACTAGGAATAAATCATTCATCATTACCTTTTGTGATGTTTTATATAGCACACAGCTCTGCCAAAGAAACTTTCTCTTTATGGCCACCATCTGGTGTAACTCATAAGGGCAAGTTAGGACTCTGAGAAATCTGCAGGGCCCCCTGTAACATTTCTGGGAAAAACGAAAGACTTATTCCAACAGGCACAACAGAGTTCACAAACAAAGGACTTATTCATAGCTTTATCACAGCTTGGAGTGAGGGTGTGAAAATATTGAGAAACCTTTGTCACTAATTTCTAGTCAAAGCTTGCAAAGCACAATTGCTTTGCAAAGCACAATTGCCTTGCAAGCCCTGTGTCTGCTGGTGAATATGTTTTAGCTTAAGTCACTGGTACATAACACGTGCTTTAAGGGTGGTTGCTACATCAGCCATTCAGGCAGACAGCTATAGCTGAACAGAAATGAACTAGTCTTGGATATATGTGAGAGGCTCAAAGTTCCTTAAAAACAACACTTTAAGTAACTTCTTAAACTATTTGAACTCTTAAAATTCTGAAATTTAATAGCCAGTTACACAAAGGCAAACAGCAATAAATAAATAAATAAACCATTATCTGATGAAGCTCGCATGTGGACTTCTGGCATAAGAAAACTAATTAAAAATGTGCTTCTGTTGAAGAAGAATGAAAAAAAAAAAAAAAGTTTCCTACAAAATGGTAAATTCAAGAAGAACTATTTGAAATTGAGCCATTTTTCAGTTATGAGTGAAATGGGCTTTCAGGAATTTTCTCTCTTCCTGAGGACCCTGGTTGCTGCTTTTAAAGCAGTATTTTCTTTTCTGTAAATGCATTTCTATTTGTTGTGGTAAACAGAATAAACTGACAGCCTGCTTTAGTGACACTAAAACGTATGAAGTCAACAAACTGAAAGAGGAAAACTATATTTCTTTCATTCCCCATCTGCTGCAGGCAGCTGAAGAGTTACATGGAGCAACTGTAGATTAGGAAAAAGAAATCACAGTGCTGTAGAAATTGCTAACTGTAGGCTCACTTGGACAGCTTGGCTTCATTTGTAGACATTTCCAAACATTAGTTGTCCTTCTGGGGGCCTGTTTCAAAATCCATCAAAGCCAGAGACAAGACTTCCATTAACTTCAATGGCTTTGGAGCAGATCCACAGAGGATAGCCTGTGGCACCTCCAGCTCTGGCATTTTTAGCAGTATGTTCATGTATTCAGATTCCCAGTTGCAGAGAAAGAACTGGACAATGCTACAGAATCAATCCATCGTGAGTCAATGGCACTTACTGGAAATACTCAGTATCACTGAGTCACATACCTTTAGTACAGTCTCCCTCATACCTATGTTTTCAGAAACAGGCTGTTTTTCTCATACATAAGAAGCCAAAACGGAAGGGCTTTCTGCCAGCTTCTCCAAAGCCAGGCAAGTCAGCATGGCCCAAGAAGAAGCAAGCAATCTGAAGGGAACATCATGAAAATACGCAGTGGTAAACTCTGACCAGCAGCTGTCCTCAGCTCTGACTTTTGCAATACTGCGGGAGGTCCCAAACTGACACCTATGAGATTTTGTATGCAGCCCGAAAGCGATTGTTAATCTGTGGGCAAAATCCACAACAGGTTATCAACTGTTTCAGCAGAACCAGCTGATAATCATAGTTACAGGGTCTCTCCCAGGAAAGGGAGGGGTGCCAGGGCCCTGCCTGGGCCAGCTCCATCAGATAATCAGAGTACGGACTGGCCATCCTCAGAGGTGGCAAACCCAGGATGAATGTTCATATCTCAGCTGCTGCATCAGCCCTCTCTATTAATCAGACAGAAATTACTGTGGGATCTGGTCCAAGGGTTCCATAGCTGAGATAAGTCTATTATCAAGTTCAGTGGGAGGGGGGATATCTAGCACATTTACTGTCCTTCCATCACAGGGCATTTTCTTCCCCTTTACTCCTCTGTAATTGTCCTACCCATTAAATAATTACCCGTGAATTTTCTCTTGAACACATAATCATAATTCTGCTTTATCCAGCTGAGCAAGGTGACTGACTATGAAGTGGAGGTCACGAAAGGCGTGGGACTGAAGACAATTCTTAAATGTTTACTGGATAGAGTGCACATACTTTACCCTGTAAGAAAGCTTTAGATGGTTAGAGCTGGGCTGGCATACTCTGAGATAAGTGCATTACCTTCAGGTCAATAGTGCAATGCCGTTGGCATGTCTGCAGTGCAGCAATTCAAGCAAGGATCACTGCTTCCTGCATCTCTGGGATGCAGCTCCTGGCTCACTGAGCCACGTCCAAATACAAATGCATGTTCTTTCAGTGTCAAGTTGTGGTGATATAAATTTATAATAGTTGCATCAAGTTCAGTGGAGGTAATGCCGAGGACATGAGGATCACAACAGCTACAGATCCTTATTTGTACTGTGTTTCTGCTAATCCAGTGGCCTTGTAAGCCTGGCAGATATCTTTTGTAAGGAAGTTCAGAAGTACTTAGGGATTTCAGCTCCAAAATGCTGCTGGACTGGCTTCACAAAGTCCATCAGCAGCCTTTGCAATGTCCACATATGGATCCCAACAAGTTCTGATGATGAATGCAGTACTACACCATTTCCAAATCATTGTGTTAACTTCTAGCCTTGTCTTCTATCTCCGAGCAGGTATAAGTGAAGTAGCTCTGTAGAGTTTTGCAGCCCAAAAGAACAGTTTAGCTTTAAAGGGAAGATGGGAGCATTTCACATGGGATGTGTAATTCTAAACAGACACAACACTTCAAAATACATCCTCCTTGGAACAGCTGAGATTAACCTCAGGATGTGTAAACAGGCAGCCAGGATGAATGATACAATAATTATAGGCATCGCATTAGCATCTAAAAGAAGCACCTCAAATAATCACACTGAAACAATAATAATTATTAAAACCAAAGTAATCCAAAACAATTAAATGTATCTAGAGGAACACCGTGTGTTTTCCCATTTCATGATTCCTTGTGTTTCTTATTTCCCTCATCCTTCTCTCATTCTTACTGTTGTATCTCTTTGTTGTTGTAAAGACATCCAGCTTTAATGCTCACACAATGACGCCTTTGACAGAGGAGCTTTATCTCACTTTCGCATGTGTCCAGTAACAGCATACATCAACCTTATCTTCTCTGCTCATGAGGAAAGCAATCCTATAACGGCTTCTCTTCAACCTGACTTCATGTGGAATGACACCTTTATACAATAGGCCTCACAATGGCCATCGCAGTGACTTAGTATCAACACCGGTTGTGTGTATCCTCAGACGCAATCACCATTATATATTAGAAGCAATCTATTCCACATTCAATTGCTGTTGTTGTTGCAAACAGTAAAGAGGAAGGAGGAATACTGATGACATGACAAGGATGACAACTCATGCTTTTGAAGAAGGCAGCAAAAAGAGCGGTGATGTGATAAGCAACACCAGTGCCACACGGGGCACCGAGCTGAAAATGTGGCTTGGGATCACAGTTCTAATTTTTCTTGCCATATGTTTGGCTGTGGAGGATACAACAGTTGAGGAAGGAATCCCTTGCTCAAAGTATCAGCTAGCTTTCAACCACTCATGCTATGAGTTTGTTAGACTCCAGCGATCCTTCAGAAGTGCCCAGAGATGGTGTGAGAGAGGAGGGGGGCACCTTGTCTTTATTGAAAACAAGGAAACTCAAGAGTTCTTGCAGAAGCATATTGCCGAGGATCAGGAATGGTGGATAGGACTGATCTCAAACTCCTTGCTGAATGAAACTACTGACGGTAGGTGATTTTGAAATCATGTCTTCTTTGAAACTGTACCAGCCCATGATGCTTACTTACCATGACGGCAAATGCAGTCAATCTCTCTATATACACGTGCAGAAAAAAACAATGTCTTTTGTAACTGTAACTTCAGTTTTCTATTAAGATGTTCTAGCTGTGTGCTTCACTTCTCAGTTGCATGTTGTCACCTTTTCCATCGGATCTTGTGCTCGTGCAAACACATGGTGAATTAGATCAGCTGGCTAACCCAGTTAAAAAGATGTGCAGGGTTGGTTCTCCAGTGGACAAGCAAGCTGAGCTAATTCATCACGCTAGGAGATGCTGCAAGATCTGATGCAAGGGGATGGTGGAATTTGGAGGCTGGGAGCACGGGGTAAGCAGTGGTGTCTTTTTTAGTGGCTATATCAGATTACATGCAAAATGAAATTTAAAATCTCTATTCAGACAAAATTGTCTTTGCTTGAGTAGGAGCAGGAATACAGTCTCACTCTGCAGGCTCTGACTCTTTAGTTGTGTTACTGTGGAAAATAAACACTCAGAAAATGATTACTTTGTTCACAGGGTCAATGATTTGGCTGGACACCTCAAATATAAGCTACAGTAACTGGTACAAGGACCAGCCATCTTCTTTCTCATCCACATGTGGGTACATCCTAAAGAATGCCAAGTATCAGTGGGGTGTGACTGAAAATTGCAGCCAGGAATTTGACTTCGTTTGTGAGTTTGGTAAGATATGCAACAGCTGGATCTAAGACGTGAACATACTGTATTCACAACTGTGCATAAGTTGTCTTGTTTCTTTCAAAGTGGCTGTGCAATAACCTGAAGCTTCTTAAAAATGAACAAGCAAAAAAAAAAAAAACATTAAACCCCATCAGAGGCTCTTTTTCCACTTTGTTGATGATCTGATTCAAAGAAAGGAAGAACCCTGAAGTCACTGGGAGCTGTAGGTGCTCAGCAACTAGCCTGTGAATTCTAGCTTTCTAACAGAGGTCTAACAAAATAGAAACAAATCTGAGAGTGAATTGAAATGCAGAGTTGTCCATGTCTACTGCATACATAAACTAGTTTAAAGATGGTTTGAGCAGTGCGTAACAGCATGGTTGCAAATATGAACTGCCACAACACCACAGTACCTGAGCGAGGTGGGACCAGTATGACTTCCCTGTATCTAAACTTGTAATCATAAATATAGGCCAAGACAAGACCATCAAAATAATTTGTCACGAAGCAAAAATACAGCGGGGCTTCCAGAGATAACTTTTCTAGCAGCCTGGAGCAAGCAAAAGTGAGAACAAGTTTTTCTTGTCGAGACCCTCCTATCAGGTGAAGTTTGAGAGCCTCCCCAGGACAAGGAAGCAGACAGGAGCTTGTCCCTCCTGGTGGCATTCTAGTGTTCAGATAGAAAAAAGTACAGACACTGTGTCCCTGGAACTGCAGCTTGGAACAGTCCTGGAAAGGAATGCTGGCAGTATGATCCCATTCGACACATAGATATGAGGGCAATTTGTGTTCCTCGCACTTTGCACGTAAACCAGGCATGTAAAACTGGAACTAAGGTGACAAGCACCTGAAGGCGGGTGTGGCTGTAGACTCACTAATATAAATAGTCTTCAAATCCAGTATGCAAATCCAGGTTACCACAAGCCATAGCAGTGCTACTGCCTTGATCCAGTCCTGTACTACCTCTGACATAATTAACAAATTATTCCACAATCAGCCAAACTAATAATGACTTGATTCCTGTCCCGATCTCCTGTTCCACATGCCCTCCTTATCCTCCTCCTCAGCTCTCCCAGTTTACTCCCGGGAAACTGCGAACAGATTAAAGCAATTACAGCCTTGGTTTCCTTATCTACAGCCCATATCCATTCATCCACATGCATATTTCAATAATAGACTCCTCTTTACTAGCTTTGCATTCAAGGAATTTGATCTAATATGTGAAAGAAACAGGGAGATTCTTTTCATTAATTCCTCTGGGTGCTGAACAGTTGGAGGTTCGCGCAGCCTGACAGTGCTTTGGTGTGTTTCTGTAAGATGGGCACAGTGGTGTTTGACTCCCTCACACTCAGTTACTGTGAGGCTTGGTTCACGGTAACATCGAGTTCGAAACCTCACATGAAATGTACAGGTAGCTCCAAATGGGATCACTAGGTGAAGTGAACCTCTGTGATTCCTGATAACCTCATTTACCTGATCACCTGAGATGTTTATGTGTGCAAAAACAGCTAAGCAGACAGCATTCTGCCTTCATCCGTTCTTTGTCTCTCTGTCCTAGAACTGTTTCTCAACTCAAGTGAAAACTTTCCTTAGTTCAGTTCACTGTTCTTACTACTTCTATCCTAGCATTTCGTGCTCTGTAAGTTAGGAATTTGACACAGCAAAAATATACAGATTGAACAGGGACTGTCCGTAAGAACACAAACCCAGTTCTGGGCAGCTTTACATGTAAAAGTTGCTGAGACAGCAAATACTACAGGAACTCTTTATGTAAAGAACAAATAAATGCATGACATAATAGTCCGTATTAGAATATAACAGCAAGTTATTTTTCAAGCTTATTTAGAGAGCTCTAACCTATAAACTGATCACGTTGCTATAGCTACAGCCAGGCTTAGATTTAGCTTTAAATAACAATCACACACAATTACTGCAGTGTGCACACATTGGCTCTGTTAATCAACGTGCTTAAGGGGAATGATCAAAACAGCAACTGGAGGACAATGTATTTAAAGCTGAGACAGCTGAAACAGAAACATTCTTTTCCAACACTCCCATATGAGAACAGCCTTTTGCATACACTTCTTCGGGGTATTACGTATCCTGATTGCTACCTACAGGATAGCAATAATTCTGAAAGATAATTCACTGTCCCAGATTAACCAAGGAATAAGGTGTATGCTTTTAGAGATATGACCTTACTCCTTTTAACAGTCCTGCTAAATGAAGTCAGTCAAATATTGCACAGGAAC
Source organism: Oxyura jamaicensis (assembly GCF_011077185.1). Lineage (NCBI taxonomy): Eukaryota > Metazoa > Chordata > Aves > Anseriformes > Anatidae > Oxyura > Oxyura jamaicensis. The sequence goes on along the minus strand of NC_048903.1, from coordinate 16,264,419 downwards.
AAAGGTGCCTCTCTAGCAGAAATGGGATCAGGTCCTGTACTTAATATGCAAGATGTTCTCCAGTGCAATTATCTGAGTATCATGCAAATCACACACTGCCACAAGGGTTTCTGAAGTAAGAAGTAACTGAAACCTTCCAGCACTACAGGTCAAATAAATGCTAAGTGTTTCCTACAAAAGTATGTTTTTTTTTTTTTATTTAAAATGTTTTCTGTTATTAAAAATGTTCTCATACTTTTGCCTAAAGTGGTAAAGAGCATAAATCTATTTTTTTCGGATTCAAAAAAGGAAAAATATTTGATGCTTTGTTCATTTTTCCATGTTTAGTATTGTTTAGCTTAAAAGGAAGAAAAAATAAAACAAAAAATAATAATAATAAAAAAGAAGGATATGGAGAACTGTAGCAGGACTTTTCAGAAATTCAAAAAGTTAATTCTGATTTTTTCTCCCCTGATAGAATCTGGCCAGAGCATTGCTTGTGATAATTACAATGCCACTATACAGTGTGGATCAGGAGAAGTTATCCAAATTGGAGAGACCTTCTATGGACGGAAGACCCCTCACTACTGTGTATTGGAAACCCCTCTCCAGTATGATACAGATGAAGACTGTAGCTGGATCAGTGTCAAAGACGAAGTAGCAGGTACCATCTTATGGCATTGTTTGTCAGTCATATACAGTTCCTGGTCCCTGAACTATTTCAGCTTGTATTTAGTAGCTTTAGTGAATGGAAAAGTATATTGTTCCTAAAATGGAAAGGATCACAAAGAACTCCTGAGATGCAGGAGGGTCCCACAGGAGGCTTAATGGGAAGGAGGGAACAGTGCTAAGAAGTACCAGGCAATAAGAAACACACTAAAGTCAAAGTGCTGTAGGAGTTTGTCTAGAAATCAGTGACAAAATATTGCTCACCGCACTGGTGTTCTTGTGTCAGTAATCATCTCTCACTTGAGCTGTTACGATAGTCAAAGACAAAAAACACTAATTCATGTAAAACTTCTTTCCAGGTCAGTGTCATGGTCTTCAGGCCTGCCAGGTGGCAGCAGATGGCGCTTTCTTTGGAGACCCGTGCCCAGGTTCAGGAAGCTATTTGTCTGTTCAATACCACTGCAAGGAAGGTAAGTGGGAGAGTGCTGTCAACACCAAAAGCCTGTCCCGCCCTTTGCTGCAACATTGTGAGCATAAGATTTATCTTGAAAATCCCTGTTCCATCCTCAAAGAAGAATCTGGAAGAGTGGTGACCACTCAACGTATTGAAGGCACAAAAATGTAGCTTTCCTCTCTTAACTGACAGCTCCAGAGGGGTTTTGATAGGACACAAAGCCAGGAAATTCAGACACATAAAACAAGCAAATAAAATTATGTTCCAACATGAATCTTGACCAGTAGATACAGAGAAGAATCAGCTCCCAGTCATGGCACTAATGCACTCAAATTGGCAGCAGTATCAACTCTGCTTTGGAGAAGGCCTGGTCTCAACAATACATGGAAAACAATTGAGTTATGTAAGAACTGCAGACAAACAATGGCACTGAATGCTGTCATTATGTTTTACAGGTCTGCAGCTGGTTGTAACAGATACATGCTTTATCTTTGAAAACATCACAGTCACTTTGAACTGGCTGCTCTCCCCATACTCCGGCAACCTTTCCTGTATCATCAGCACTGGAGATGGCCACACGGTTGATCCTTACTACCCTCTAACGTAAGATGAGTCCTTTACGCATTATCAGAGAAAGAGCAAATTTCACTGCTTGCATTTCATTGAATGCTTCAAGATGAGATGTCAAAAATTAATCAGACTGATAACAGACCATACATACAAGATACTTGGATTCTGCAGAAACTTGTTTCGAAATAAACACAAAATGTTATGTCAAGGTGCCAACCACAATCTTTCTTCTGCTTATTATGACAAGTGATTTCCATTTCTTACTAATGGAATTGAATACAGATCCCTAGCACACAAAATTACTGAAAAAAATGTCAGTAATTGCCAAATAAATAGGCAAGTGTTATTTTTTAAGAGTATTTTTAAAGAGTATTTTTGATAACATTTAAAAAGAATACAGTGGAATTCTGGATTTTTTATTTTAATTGCATAAAAATTGTGTCTTTGAAAGCTCAAACACTTTACTGCTGGATTTAAAAGTCAAATTTGGTATTGTCCTAGTGCTAGGAATGACATAATTTTAATCTAGAAATTTCTCTACTAATGGAATCCCAACTAGAAAACTTAGAGTAGAAAGAATGAAAACCAAATATACTAGTAATATATACTAGAAAGAGAAAACATTCCTTCCGAGCTACAGACACAAGCTTGTAGCTGTAAAGAATATGAACAAAATCTTTAACAGGGAGCCTTTAAGTGAAATATACTTGCTAGCTGTAAGCAGAGGCTTGCTGGTTTTATGGGAGGCCGTTTTACTTCACCTATGGCCAGCAGTCATGCTTATCTGTTTTCTGCATTCAGTTTGATACCCACTCTTGCAGGGACTGCTTTTTCTGTTCCTGTCTAGTCAATGCCATGTTTCTGAAATCCAGTTAGAAAGAAACATTTTACTTCATTATAACAGAGAATGAAAAACATGCACTGTCAAGGATGACATGTCTGGATCTTTTTTTTTTTCTTTTATTTTTTTCTGCATTTACTAGGTGTCACCATGATAAGAATATAAATAGTTCAGAGAGAATAGTGTCAGGAGTAATACCTCTTTGCCTTCCATGGTGTATGTCATTCAAGAAAGATATCCTTAGGTTCTTTTTACCATCTCCCTGTGCTTGTTAGCAGTAACAGCAGCTACAGCAGACTTCTTCGTATCCATTCATCTCCTGTTACTACCACTACTGGAGCTGTTACTACCACTACCAGACCCAGGAAGTGAAGAGACATTTTTCCAGCATGGCAGTCGCACATAGAGCAAAATAAAAGAGCAAGGTTTGAGATCTGACAAAACAGTGAGCAGCCTCAGCTTCTGTTGATGTATGCTAAAGTAGGTACATCAGGAGTGAAATAAAGAAGAGAGAAATCAAAGGCATTGCTACATGCTCTAGTGTGAATAGTCATATTCATTTCCAGTCTCCTGAGCCAGGTCAGAAATTTGGGAACTGTGACCACTGTTAGCATGTAAGACTCAAGACTTCCCAGGACAGTTTTCCACAGGCAGCTGTTCTCCTTCTGTTCTAGACTGGTCAGTAGTGTCACATACAGATATTCATCTCCTGGGGAGTTCACAGTTTTTGTGGAGTGCACCACCAGCGAGTGGCACGTGACAGCACAGAGGCGGGTGACTGTTCAAGACAAGATGGACAAACTAAGCCTTACTGGGTGCTACAGCCAGTATGAATCTGGGAACGGCTCTCACTGCCGAACACTCTACGGGGAGGTGTTATGGATCCAAGTTGAACTCAATGGAGGTGAGCTTCATTACTCTGCATGCTTTAAATTGTAGGCTAAGTATGATCCTACCCATGGGACAGAAGCAGGATTTTCACTACACAAAGCAATCCTTCTTAGTGGATGATTTCCATCTAATCATTGCATTTCTGCAACTGAATGTTCTCGGCTCCATTGGAGGGGTTCTTTCTCAGAGGTATTTTGAACATGAGAATAAACCTTTTTTCCCTCTTCACACATCTGACAAAGCATGACCACAACTTCAGTTATGTGAATCCACATGAGGCCAGTAGTAGTATTTCTATATTTGAAGTTAAGAATGCACAGAAATGTCTCTCTAGAAGAGGGTAAAAGGATTCCCCACTGAGTAGGGCAGAATTGCTACTGGGTATTTTGTGCTCACTTCAAGCTCCTGGGATCCACACGCTTAAAGAGTGAAATTCAGTAGCATGTGTTTAAATTCTCTTGACTGCCTTAGCACTCCCACCAGAAAAGAGTCAGATTTCCATAGGGAGCCAAATGGGCACAAAGGCACCAAAAGTGACTATTCAAGCTCACTGCATTGCTGCAGTACTCTTATGGCTCCTTTATAAACACCTGAATGCTGCACAAAGCAGCCAGAAGTGGATTGCCTATTACGTAGGCTGTGAGAAATTTTGATCTGTCCTTTTGCAGGTAACGGAGTGACCTACATTGTACTAGCAGGTAACGTGACGCTCGCTGAATCCAGTGCAAAGGAAGGAATTGTCCCTCACAATCTGACACTTGACAATGCTGCTCAAGAGCTGCTGGGCCCTGGGATGCATCGGCTGGAAATCCGAGCATCCAGCAACACCACCACATCAGTGATCTCTGGGAGCATTGCTGTTCACTTAATTGAGCCAGTCTCTGGTCTTCAGGCTGTATTAGCTTCTCACACGCTGCAGCTGGGGGAGAATCTGGAGATAAATGTCTCTGTTCCTCATGGTGCCCCAGATAAGCTGAAGTTTGAGGTGGTTGGATCTAATGAAACTCACTCTCACGAGGATGACAGCCCTGCAGGGGAACCTCGAACATACTTCATTCCCACGCACTCTGAAGGTACGGCATCTCTGTGTCTAAGACACTCACAACTGAGTGGGGGGGTTCACATAAACAGGCACAGCACCCTGGGCTAGGGGACAATAACTTACAGCTGAATTTGATAACTTTTCTGACTATTTAAACTTGGCCTGCAGAAGTGTATGAACAGCACTGTATGAACAGGCCTTTCAGTGAGCTAAAAAAACAGAACTGGCAAATGGGTGTCCATAAGGAGACGGACAGCAAGGTTTCACATGAATTTTGCAATTAAAAATACGTAGTGAACCAGTCATTTTTTCATGACTGTACCTGATTCAAGTATAAATGAAGACATTTTCCTGACTCACAAAGCATTTTCCTCCAGTTTGTCTATATGTATAACTTTTTCAAGTTTATACTCCCTTTCACACTATGGTAATAAAAAACCTGAGAAGTTCTCAGTATGGATGACAAAGAAAAAAGGGAGCTCCATCCTCATCTGCACATCAGTCTCCAACACATAGTTTTTGTTGGACTTATGAATAAGCTTTTTAGCATTTTTTTTTTTCTTGTCATTATTAAGAATTCAAAGCCTTTAAAATATGGGATTAGGGAGATTGTCCTTAAGAGTTAATTCAGTGGCAGAAGATAAAAAAGTTTTCTCCTCTAATGAACTATTCAAATCTCATGCCAAAGCTGGAACATCAGAAGCTAATTATGAATTCATTTTATGTTTTAAGAATATTCAATATTAGAAGTTTTAATGGGCCTCCTTATACCCATTTGAACATCCCTTCCCTTCAAGCAAAACAAGACAGCTGCTCTCTCAAGATGTCTAAACTCATTTGGACACCAATACTTGCACATCTCTAGATTTCTTCGTTGTATTATCAAAGCCAGCTGACAAGGAACAGCATTGCAAGTGCTAGGACAAGGGCAGCTGAGTTGCTAAAACCTGAGATAAAGAGGAAGACCATTCCCTGAAGAGCTTTCCAGCAGTGGCAAACTCATAAAAAACAAACAAACAACAACAACAACAAAAAAAAACAACCAAGAGAAAAGAATAGGATTTTCTTAACGTATTGGATTTTATGTCACAAACATGGACTGGTCTGCTGCTATTCTAAATTGGTCTTTTGCCTTCTCTAGGTACTTTCCTAGTGAAAGTGGTGGCCACGAATGCCTTCTCAAACATGACTCTGGATATTGGGCTCATCAATGTGCTGGCAAACACTTCTCATAAGGAAGGTAATTGCATTTATCTGACAGTGCTAGTTTTTAGCATATAAGTGTCTTTTTGCAATCAGAGCTTTTTATGGCGTGTTTATGGTTTGCATCTAGTAATTGCTTTCTTTCCAGCAATAGTGCTGAAAACTTTTGTGAAGGCTTCTTCCCGACGGAGGCAGATTCTCTGGCTTTGAAGTGGTCATAAATTAGCATCACTCTCTCTATATTACATATTCCACATTTGCTATTTGTCCTTAAAATTAAGTAGTGAAGTTTATGTCCTGGGATGCAGCTCTAAAACCAGGAAATATCTGCATCACAGCAATTATATTAAATGCTGTCAGATGGCACATGCTTACATTTACAAAAGCAGATTTTACCAGGAATAGACTGACTTCAGTATTTAGACCTTTCCAGTACTTCCCCTTGTTTTTTCTCTGTGCATCAACTGAATTTCTTAACTTCTGTGAACTGATTTTGATTTACACCATTATGATTGATAAATTACAGTGATCTTATTTCTGGTATTTATAGTGACAGTTTGTTACAGTCTTACCTCCTGAAACTACACTGTTTATCACAATTCAGGAGTCTGAGTCTTATCAGCCCTATATTTCAGAGTGCCTGTAGTCATATGTTTAAGTTAAATTCACTGAGGACTGTCTGAAAGCTTTATAGGTAGCAATAAAATATTCTGTGTTTTGTTGTTCTTGTTTGTTTTTGTTATGTTTTGTTCTGTATTGAACAGATTCTGCTAAGGAAAAAGGCAGCTCCAAAACAAATACCCAAAAGACAAAAGTAAGTACTATTTAAAGATCTTTCTTTAAAATTGAAATGCTTAGAAGTTCCTCTCGCTAGTAAAAGTGCTGCAGAAGATATTAAAAAGAGGTATTAGCAACATATTAGATTATGGACTAGATTTTCTGTGCCCCAAATAGTTTAACATAGAATCTACACCAAACATCTCCAAGACAAATGTGTTCACAGGCATTCAACCTACAGTTTGTAAAAGCCTGCAAATAACAATTACAATATTAGAGAAAATGAACGTTTCACCGTGATCCAGTTTTAGAAGCTGAAATGTGATTAGACGAATTTTTAAAATATCTATGTGACTGATGCAAACTTTTCTTTGAGGGGCTATCTTGCAAGCAGAGTTTAATATCTTTTTATATTATTTCCAAGTGTTTTCTGCTTCTGTATTGGAATGTTTAAGTTAGTTTGTGAAAAAGAAATTGCCAGCTCATGGCAAGCTGAGAAACTAATGATACACTAATTGCTAGCAGCTGCACAAAGTTAAATCGAGAATTGCTAGATATGATATTTTGTTATCATCTCAAAGGTCTAGTTTTTAACTATAACTCTAGCAGACAGATGTCTGCGATGGGAGACACGCTGCTTCACAAGAAGGCATCATGCTTTACAGATTGGCTGTAAGAATATATTGAATCAGAGGAATATTAAACTAATTCAAAAGTAAGTTTATCACAGTTTGTTGCACAGAAAGACAAATTCAGCTACTTTCTTCTTCTCTTTATCTACAGCTGTAATGTATCCAATTCTGATAGAAAAGAGATGTACTAGAAAATGTACTAGAAGACAAATGATTGTCCAAGACTGAAAAGTCTTGGTCCAAAAGAGGAAAATAGGAATTAGTTTCCTAAGTACCTGGATTAATTTTAAAAGTAGGACCTGGGCTCCTAAATAGGTGTGAGTTTGGGAATATCTTGCCATTTCTCTGTGCGATCTGTTTCTATTCCCATAGCTTCTACTCCCATACAAACACTCGTTAGAGAAAGATCATTTAAATTACAGATCTGCATCTGGGGTCCAACTGTACACACCTTTTTCATTTCTACATGAAACAAGATACGTATGTGTTTATACATGCTACTCTCCTAACTGGTACATTTCCTTACTATTTAGGATCACAAAAGAAAAAACAAAATATATATTAAACCCAGTCGCCATGTGGATCCTTTCACAACCGTTACTCTTGGCTGGCCAGATAACAGCACTAATTCTAGTTTCCTCTGGTCCTGTGGTATGTGCGTTTCCTGAAGCTTTTCCACCAACTTCTATTTCATGAGCATCAAACTCATTGTCATGTCAGACCAAGCTGTGAAAATCTGTGAAAGTCTCTGCCTAGCTTTATAAAAGTTTGCCACTCACTGAACGTCCCTCTGCCTTATTCTGGTTTTAACACCCACCTAATCATGGTATATAATAACGCGTAGTACACAGTTCTGTCTTTTCCCAAAGGCAGCTCCTAGGTTTCAGTTTTTCAAGATCTGTCTATCCTAAGCCTTCACCCCCCTAGTGAAGACCTAATTGCAAGTGACTTACATAGGTATTTGAAAGGTATGTCTCAATAAAACTGCAGTAATTAGCATCAAACATAATGCAAAAACATTTATGTCTGAAAACAGGACTGAGATTCAGAACGTCTGTGTTCTGTCCTCGTATTTAGCTCTGACCTCATATATTATTTTGAAGAAATCAGTTTGAACTCTGGTTACCCACTCCGTAAATTGGGTTAAGGAAACTCATTTACTTTATAAAGCTCTTTGGAGCTGCTGTCATAAAGTCATAAAGTCACTTCAGGCAAGTCCTTTATGAGGGACATGGGATGTTACAACTACTCTAATTATAAAAGAAATAAATGTTCACGCAGGAGCTTGCTGGCCTGAGTGGAATGAATGCGTGCAGCACCAGGTAATCTTAACCAACCAACGAGAGGTGCAAATCCCACCTTCCTGCCTTCCTCCTCCAAAGTCAGCAGTGACTGTGAAGGTTGCAGTCCAAAACCGTGGGAATGAAGAGAAACAGGATGAGCAATGTCTCTATGTGACTGCAAAACAAGAACTACAGCTAGAAATCAGGTCTGTTTTCAAACCTTAGTATTCACTATTTAATATTACTACTACACAAATCTAGGGCAAGGCTACAATTATCATTAATAATAATAGTAGTAATAGTTTACTAATTGTTGTAAATCCATTTATTTATTACATCAAAGGAATTAAAGGCAATGGGTCTTGCTGCATTTTCCAGTTCACATTTCTGAACATAATCCTTTTATAAATTGCGTAATATTCTTCCCAAACTATTTAGGCATTTTGACTCCCACTACCTCCTTTCACTGCTGGAGATTTCCATATGCAAACCTCATTAAAATGATGGGAGTAAAAGTTGTAAGATATGTCTGAAATTCCTACTAGACACCCAGATACACATTACAGCTTTAAAAATCTGGTCTTCAGGAAGCTAGAACATCACTGGCATTTTGATGGTCTGTTAATATAATAATTTTAGGAGATTAGCAAGGCTTCATTTGAGAGCCTGAATGGGTTTTTGAACATAAATAGTATCTGGATTCTGTGCCTTAGTCATTGTTGAAAATGGAGATGAAGGTTCCTAAACCTCTTGCTTTAAAATGAAGTATTTCACTATTTGTGAGTCACGTCACCTGGACATATATCACAGAATTTTTGCAGATTTTCATTAAACAAGATTAAAACAACATCAAGGACTATGACATCTCATACAGTTACTGCCTGTAACCACTGTCTTACGTCCTTACAGGTGTGAGGCAAACTGCAAGCCAGTGAATGCTAGTGAGGAAGTTGTTTTGAGTGTCTCTGGACAGAAGGACTCCCAGGCCATATATTATAACTGGTATTTAGATAACACATTCCAAAACAAGGTGAGAGCATCAGATTTGTCAGAGATACTGCACACACAAAAAATAGGCATCTATCGTGAGGGAAAGCCATGTGGTCTCAGAGGGGTACTTTGTCACAGGGGGGCTTTGGAAACCGTTTGAGGATTGAGGTATGGGGGAGCTATGTTTGAGAGTCGTTATAATGTAGGGCACCAAATTGCCACCCTGCTCCTGATAAATTGCAACAGAAATCACAGCAAAGAGCGTCTACTGTCATGTTTTCTTTTCTGTCTGATTTTCAGTCTGCGCCCCTCCCTCCAGCCTGTAGCCTGACTGGTTTCCGGCAGAACTCTTTGAATTTGCTTCAAAGCAACGCATCCATGTTGATAATGAACAGCTCCTTCTTGCAGACACATGGAGAGGCTTTTCAGATTAAAGTAACAGGTAGGGGCAAGCAGGGTTTTTTAGACTCCTTTGAGATAGCCTCTGCCTTCCTGACATCATACTGACGTTACACGCACAGAGCCTCGCTGACAAGCAAGAAGTTAAATTATTCCACAAGTTCAGAGTTGTTACTTTACATATGTGTTCTTTGAAATAATTAAGAACTATCTTTGTTCTGGGCTGTTGCACAACAGGACAAATTCAGTTATCTTACTCCAAGCTGTTAATGGCTTTGTTAAGGCTCATTTGGAAATGAGGTTATATTAAATACTTGATTAAATAACCCAGCTTTGCTTTACAATGCAAACACTACCATGTTTTTAATACTTCTTTTCCTCTTACGGCTTATTCAGTAGTGGGATTTCCCTTCTGATTAGGTACACAGTGATGCTTCTGGTGCCTGAACAAACCACATCATTGCTAGAATAGGTAAGAGTAATGTCTGCAGCTCACTGCTGCGATGGCATGATCACTGACGTTCTGCTCCCTCCACTCCCAGCAGTGACTCAGCGTGGCTACGGGGAGGACACCTACCTCGTGAGCACAGTGCCTCCGCCCCAGATCCCCAGCTGCACTGTGTCTCCCAGGCAGGGATCCGTGCTCACCACTTTCACAGTCTCCTGCAGCCCTCCATGCTCAGTGGATTCATGCCAATCCAGGCAGCTCACATACTGCTTCTACCTGAACTCAAGTAAGTCACGAGATGGATGGTTTGGCTGCTTCCCCATGTTTCTGGCAAGCACTTTTACTGATACTACCAAGAGCAAAGGCACAGCCTGCTTCTGCTCCTCAGAGAGTCTAAACATGAGTCAATCAGGCCTGCAGAGAGCAAGCCTACAGCCCTCTGTTCTCAGAGAACCGGACGTGTCTGTGTGATGTCTGGTAGGTAATCCCATCTTTCCTATTTCAGATTCTCTCTTGCACTGTGGCCCAGATCCTGAGCTCTTCCCAGTTTATCTTCCCCTTGGAGAAGAGGAAAATAATTTCATTTTACACGTGACAATTACCGTTAGCAACAACTTTGGTGATACAGTTCAAACTAATTCTTCAGTGAAGGTATGCAATACAAATGCTTTATTCAAGTTCTCTCAAGTTGATATTTAATCTGTGATTCATTTTTGGAACTTCTTCCCATTTTGTACTTATTACATGCCTGTGACTGTGCAATAATCATTTCTGTATCTAACAGAGACTAATCTCTGTGGACTCAAGACAGCCAGAAGGCACTTCTGATTTTGTTCTAGGACAGAATTTTAAAAGATGACCTATTTGGACATTGGATAGTGAGTCTGGAGTTACTCTCTGTAGGGCCCTGAAAACTCCTGCTTTTGTGCCAGTAGAGATCCTTATCAGGCCACTAAAACTCCATGCATTTCTCCATGCCTCACACTCAGCAGAGCTGCTTGTCAATGTGCTTTTTTTGTGCAATACACAGGGTGAGGCTTGGAAAACTTTGGGTTAAATTAGAGTCTGTTTCTTCTTCTGCACAAATTTCTCAACCAAGTGGGTGGAATCAGACATCTTAAAAAGACAGTAGTTTTTCATAGATGGAGATGGAATTGGGCTCTTTTCTTATATTTGGGCATTTCTAAAGATGGCCCAAAGGATCTTAGAAAGCAAACACCATCTAAAGGGTGGTAACAGCAGCACAAGTCTGTTCCAACTGTACAAGTCAAGGACTTCTGTACTTAGTCAGGAGACCCAAGAGGATGGCAGAACTGCCTGGAGAATTTAATTTAAAATAAAACATGAAAAAATGGTAGCAGAGTTTTCTGTCCACTCTAGCCAGGCTGCCAATGAGATGTCTGTGGGAACTGTTCAAACATAACTATAACAGTGTTAGCAATGTTAAGAGCATTTCTGATTTCTTTATCAGGTTGGACACACAGATATGATCGATGGGAACCTGACCCTACAGGCCATTGTATCTGAGAAGGCAAACAGCATCCTAAAAGATGGGAACAACAGCATGAGTCTTTTCCAGCTGTTTAAGTCAGTAACCTCAGTCCTTAATCACGAGACCCAAGAGGAAAACTTTAACATATCTTTACAGACGGACACACGAAAAGAGGTCAGCCAGACACTTGTTTTCTTGCAGTACAATGCGATATAATTGACTCTTTGTATTCTTTGGCAGCTCTGAAGTAATAAAAAGCTCGTATATCACCTCCTCAAATCAATGGAGATTTCAAGTTTCTGGTATCCGCCTCTGTGTTTGGCAGAGGTTTCAGCTACTTTTTACTACATGCCCAAGCAATAAATAAATAAATGAAAATTATCATCCATCAGTAAAATAATTCATTCTCAATTGTTAATGCAATCATTTGAACTAATTTGGGTGGTCTTTTTAAGCTTAGAGCTAACCCTATTTTGCACAAAATTTAAATGTTAATAAAATTGCCTCTCCTGCAGGAGAAATATCCTATCAAAATTTCCCTAAAAGTAGTAGATGGCAGGTAATTTTACTTTGTTTCTTTCAGCTACAAGCTTGTTTCAGTTTTCAGCTCATATTTGTACAGTGCTTTGCATGCTTCAGATGTAAAGATCTAGAGAAATGCCATATAATCCTTCAATTGTGATTCATTGTTTGACTAACATCAATTATACATGGCTCTGCTTTCTCTGGAAGTGGCATTTGCATAATAATTCACAGACATTAGTACAAAGTCTACGAAGTAACTCCCCTTGCTATTAATGGATGTTAAGTGTATAAATTCTCTGTGTTGGGAGGTAACAAAACTCGTGTGATTACACATTTATTAAGGCAAGTGGCATCTTGTCAGGAGACCTAATATCAGCTCAAATGATCCTTGTTGTGGAGCCTTATTCTACTACAGAGTTTCCAGCAAGCCTGGCTGTCAAAATAAAGCACTACTTGCTTAGTCTTCATTAGCATCTTATTCCTTTGCCTAATTACCCCTTTCCATCCCAAGCTCCGAGGGCTGATGCTGACAACTCTCTCTGCTGTTAACGTAACATCCGTGCAGACTGCTCTTCAGATGTCAGAAGTGTTGCAAGAAATCACTCACAGGAGCGAGGAGCTGTCTGCCTCTGCGCAGGTAAGAAGCAACTCACCTTCTGTCTCCTTACACCAACAGTATAGACACTGTTGCACCCCACTAACCTTGGAAGACTTTCAGTGCCTTACAGGTACCTGTTCTTTGCTCTTTTTTTTTTTTTGACTGTACCAGCATGTATGCCTCAACCAGAAGGGAATGCTAGGATGTATATTTTGTTTTGTAAAGCACTCTTAGAAACCTGAAGAAAAAGAACCCAGGAGTTTTTGTTGTTGTTTTGGTTTGTGTTTTTTTTTCCTAGAATTGCCCAGATCCATTGGTCCCTGATCCATGCACAGTCACAAAATGCACATAAACAAGATCCCAGTGAGGCGGGAACAAGACAGTACCTAAAGGAATCGGGCACAAATGTTCAGATTGCCCTTGCAGAAGTATTTATTGAATCTTATCTGGCAATATGACACCGTTAGTTGACAATGCAATTTATGTGTAAGGAGTGAGCACATGGGAGGACAGAACAAACTGTCACTGGGGAAGTTTCACAAATACACCAGCAATAAGAAGAGCTGTCCTGATTTCTGATGTATTGTACAGTTGCAGCCAGACAATGGCTTGGGATCATGTCAGCAGTATGTGGTTAACTTTGGTGAGACAAGAGCATAGCTCAGTTTCAGCACTCACTCCACGCGAGGCTGCTAAGCACTTGCAGACTGTGGGAATGGACAAGTCCAAGCTTGCAATGACTGGTTTTGGCTCCCTCACCCTGGGCTAAGTGCTGGCCAGTGCTTTCACAACCAATCATCAGTCAGGAGCTGTGTTTTGGCACAAAATAAATACCTTAAGACTCATTCTTTGGCATTTAGCACAGCACAAGGCCAAAGGTGTCACTTGCTGGTAATCCAATAGGTTTTATGGAAACTAAGATTGAAATGTACGTGCATTTGACAATAGAGTTTTATCTTTGGACTTACCACGTGAAAGTACAACCTGATTTACTGCGCTATTGTGCATCTAAACTCTTCCCTGTCCTTGTGTTTGACAGACATATTTTCTTCAGATGTTATCCGTCTTTTCTACAGATGGAATCTGTGGAAGCCTGCTGCATTTTTCACATTAGCTGTATTACGTGTTAGTATGCTGTCTAGTACATCATCAGTATTGGTGTTTCAGGTATCACCCCAGCTCAGATTGTTACAGTAAAACAGGTATAGCCACAAACAGTCCCATGGGATTACTTACATCGCAGTACTCAGTAAAAGCCTCAATGACATGTCACTTCTGTCACTTGGAGTACCAAAACACTGAAACTTCTCCCTTTACTTCCCCTGCAGGTAGAAGCTAGCAACACACTAAAAGATGTAAGTGCTTCCTTGCTCACTGTAAACACAGAGGACAGCAGAGATGATCAGAAGCTAAAGGATGCAGCCACCTACCTATTTAATGCAGTGAGCAATGTCCTGCAAGCTTCTGTACAAACCAGAGCTGTGAACACTTCAGTGCCAGAGGCAGAACAGGTAATTTTGGTTTGGTCCAGTTTGTAGGCTACTGTGGCAGAATATTTAACCTTCTTTAGAAGGTTTTTAAGAGTTTTGCTGCTTCATATTTTTAAATTGGCATTGGGTAGGGTTTATTATGATGACATGGTGGGCTTGAATATCAGAGTAAACTTCTCCCCAGTTGGGCCTGTTAGAACAGTCTGCTAATGGGAATGATAGGAGCCTCTTAAGATTTGTTACATGTAAAGCTGATCAGGACAGAGCACTGGAGAACACAGTCAGTGTAAGACCTGTAACGGAGGACAAGCAGACTGGCTGCAGTAAGATATTTTTTTCTAAATTTCATTCTTATCCCTCTTTTTGCCCCACAATTCAAGGAAGCCACAGCTATTCGATATTTGTGATTGGTTCCACTACTTCAAAGCTGGAATTGGCTCTGGTTGCTGCTTACACTTCTTCAGAAAGCCCACTCTGATTTTCTATTCAGAATTATGCATCGTGTTTATTTTGTCCTAGCCCTTCCTATTTATATGTAAACTACCATGGTTGCCTTTGTGTGCTTCCCGGGCTGAATATACTTTAGCTTTCATCACTGCAAGAGAGTAGGGCATGATATAAATCTAACCTGAGCGAAAAGGTTATGAACTCTTCAAACTCCCCCAGCATAACACACTAGTAACACATAACTAATAGGTAATTAGGGCTTGTTTTTCAAGTGACTAAACACTAAAATGTGCAGTGAAAGAGCATTAATATACACAAGTGCACAAACATCTTGCATGAAATTGATGTAATTTTTGTAGTCCTTCAAACTTCAATTTGTAGAAATTCTAAATATTAGAATTCCATTTACTGTAAGATATTTGTTTGCTGTATGCAGTGTTTTCATGAGAATTACAGAAGTTGAATTGCTGACAAGAATAATTTTCTCTGAGATTAAGAAGCTCATCACCAAGTTTGCCAGCTTTATAAGACACAGTAAAACCGGTATTTCCTCATAAAAAGAAGTAAGGGCAAATAACGTCCAAGTTGCTGATTCTGAGCAGCTGTGTTACAAGTCCCTTCATCTAATCCTTTTCCAGAGTTCAGTGTCACACCAGCTCCTGAACACAGTTGAAAATCTACAGAGTGCCCTTTTGTTTGGGAAGGAACCAGACGATGAACCCATGGTCCTTACCACTCATTCTGCCACCATGTATATAAACAGGTAACTGTAACAACGCCCCCTAAATCCTGATAGTTACCCAAATTTTCCCCAAATACCCATTACATTATCCTTCAACGAAACCACACAGCAAAATATTGTAGCATAATGACAGCTTCAACAGTGTGATGAGGCTGCCATTACTGACTAATAGGAAGAACAGCCTGGACCCCAATTAACTTCAGTAAAGCCATCTTAGAAATTCTCATGCTGTGCCTTCTTTGACCAAGGGAAAATTTATTGCTACTTCCTGGATCAGGCAGTAGCTGCTTACCTTTGGAAGTCTGTGGAAATCTCAGTCAGTTAAGTTATTTTGTTCTTTTCCATGTTGCCAATAATGACATGTTATACACAACTGTAACCAGCCTGGCAGGAAGAAATACAGTCATGAGGAGCCTGATAAGCATTCTCCATTGCCTATAATTATCCCCTTTGAGAGCCTGTTTTTCATCCACATTTAACTCCGTGTAAAAATCAAGAGTATGTTCACACAAAGACCAGGTGTATCTTTTGCATAAGTACACCTAAGTACTCCTCCACTTCCAGATATGGCAATTCCACCCCTTTTTTGGGTGATGTATGGTAGTGTTACGTGGAGTACTACCATCAGGGCAATGCACTAAGTAGTTACTGGCAGAGTTAGAAATAGTTTCCCAGGTACGTTATACTAATGAAGTGAGAAAACTTTTTCATAGATATGAAATCCATACATGATTTTTTTTTTCTTCATTCTGTTCTGCTTGTGTTCAACCTTAACTGGACTGGACAGATTACAGACAGAAAGCCTGGATGGTACAGCCATTAATATCTCCAACTCCAGCTCTGCCAGCTTTGTTCTTCCAACAGCTTCCTCTCTCAGTGTTTCAGGAATTGATGATGAAACAGTGGATATAAGGGCAAGTAAACAGCTTTTATCTGACTCAATCTGATCTACAGATACTTTCTTGGTCTAGTGGTTTTAGAATCCTTTTACAGGGAGCATACAAGCACACAAATCATCCCTCCAGTCATAACAAGAAAATTATTTGAAATATTTTTCTTGTCAAAGAAGCCTTCTCTTATCTTAATTGCATGAAGTTGGTTGAGCAAGCTGAGGAGGAGTGAAAGCTTAAACTCCCCATCCCATTATCCCCTCACATACACTCCTGATTCCTACGTGGATGCTTAGAGAAGGTGATAGAATCAATGCTACATACTTATTTGCTTTCTTTGTTTACAACCAGTGCTCTGAGGAGGATGCAACAGCTCAGAGTCAGTATCACCATTAAAACCAACAGGCAGCTGTCCTCTTTCATCCCATGTAGAAACAAACAAGTCTGAGACCCTGCAGGAGACACGAGGTCTGTGCATGTCCTGATGATAGCACATCCCTGATCTGAATTAGGAGACTTTTTTTTTTTTTTTTTTTTTTTCCCTCAGAACAAGAGATTGCATACTACTGTGATGTTTTTCTAATAGATTTTCTAAAGGCCTCCCAGGTTAATTTGACACTCTGAGGACACTCCTACAATACCTGTAAGACATACACTTTTCTCATTCTGTCTTTTCCAGCTCTGTTTAAACATGTCCAGAACCCCCTTATATCAATGGAATACTGAAAGCGTCTTACCTGAGCATTAGGAGAGGCTCCTGAATCCTCTCATTGAAATGATGACTCTGACACACACTTTTGTGCGTTGCTGTCACAGGAGAAATAGATTTCTTGTTCCTAACACCAAGAGGAGTGCCGCAGCTTTGACAGAGTTACTTTTAAAGAGGCTTACACAATTGCATTTTGATATCTGGTATCTAAAAGACAAAATGGTTACAATGAATGGAAACCCATAAACAGGGTTGTACACATCACATTTCAGAATCCAAATCCCCTTCAAGGTTTGTGTTTGGCCTATCACAGAGCTAAGGCAGGTATTTAAATCTGGATGCAGGCTTCTTTTCAGTACTGTTTGGGTCTGAGTTTAAGACGCATCTTTTCAGCAATTTAGACTTCGAATATAAGGAAATATTAACAATAGCTCAAAGCTGATTCTTAATGTCTTGCTGATAGATGGTGAGCTTTGCCATGAATCCCTTTTTCTCCAGCGACACCAGTTTTGACATCAGTGGAACAGTGGGAGGTTTAAGTCTTACTGGTCTGGATGGCTTGATCATACCAGTCAGCAGTCTCAAAGAAAACATTGAGGTAAACCCACTATGTCCTATCCCTACCCCTCTTTTCCCTTTTTCTGTTTACAGTCACTTGTGCTACCATCCTTTGTAAGGTGACAACAAATTGTGGAACTGTGTTCACTACAACATATCATGGAATCATGGGTGCCTGCAGTTGTGATGGAGAGATTTGTGTGATTTGAAGAAAAAATAACAAATATTTCTGTCTTTTCTTAAAAGAGAAGTGTCCTGTTCTTCATTTAAATGGTTGTGAGAATGGTAATGGCCAGGAAAAATTACTCCAGGTGACAGTCATCCAAAACACATTGTCATGGCTGAGTTCATCATCCAACAAGGCAGTACACACATATTACTCCTGTTTGGGCTTCCTAGCCCATGTATAAACTGACATTTAAATAGTTCATATAAGCACTTCATGTAGCCAGTATTTCAGTTATAACCTCAGCTCTTACTTACAAAATGCACCAAGGATCACAGACCTTGTGACGAACCGATGTGGATTTGAAAGGGACTTTTCAGAGGTTAGCTGACAGTATCAAGAAAATCACTTTGAAGACAGTATTTCTGTTGGCCATACTTTCCTCATGTTACTAAAAAAGATTTTCTAGTGTGTGGCTGTCTTGTGCTTATAGATAATAATAGAAGCAACATGCTTTGCTGTATTTGAAGCTATGTCTTTCTGTTTAAAACCAGATAATGTTACCAAGGCATTCTGCAACACAGGAAGATAGGATTCTGTTGAATCTAGGCAATTTTAGCACTTTCCAAGTCAACGTCACCTCAGAAAACACATCTATTGTGATTTACCTGGAATGTGAACAAGATGTTCCCCTAATACTCTACTTAGGGTACAGCTATTGCCCTAATGAAACTGACTATGACCTGAAAAATCATCTGTTCTGTAAGAAAACTACTGGAGGTAAGACAACTTGCTAGTGGCACATAGCTTGGGCATTGTGGGCTCGTGTAACCAGAAGACAGAGCTCTGTGCATGCTCGCTACCCACGGCAAGTTGAGGGCACCCAACATGGACAACATGGAGGGCTCATCCACAGCTTTACAGGGTCAGCACATCTATACACTTGCAGAATGAGCCCCGATCATAAATGAGCCCCGATCATAAGTTCAGACATCTAACTCAAAAGAAACATCTCAAAGGAGTTTCATTCTGTCATGTTACAGGAGCAAAGGGTGGGATGCTTTGAACTTTGAGCTGCTAGGGATTATTTGATACCTGCTTCTTTCATTTTGTTCTGTTTATTATATGCAACACAGCTGTATTCTGAATTAACACTGAAACTAAAATATTTATATTCAAGGTGAGACAAACACCTGGGTTCTTAGCCCAGAACTCATTTTTGGAGAGGGAACTTACTACTTCACGGTTTTACAAGATATGGGAGTGGATTCCACAGCCCATGACAGGCAAACTATAGCTGTCACTTGCTTCGCATCCCGCTGTGTATTTTGGGATGAGCACCAGGGGAACTGGAACAGCTATGGATGTCAAGTAAGTAGAGAGAAACAAAGCAATGCTTATTACTTCAAAGCGAGCCCTTGTAACCCTCATCTTGTAGCAAAATGATGGCATTGAACTCACACCATAAAATAACATCATTTTGAGGAGATGTTTTAATAAAATCAAGAAGTGAAGGTTAGTGAAGGCTAAAGAAGTGATGGCTCAATTTCAAATGACATTTCCATTAAACTTCTTGGGATGTGCTTATATATAAGGAGAAACCGAACTATTCTGACAAGTCTGTATCATATTGTGAGTGCCTATTTCTGGCTAGACATTGGAATTGGTATTCTTGATCGGAACTGGAACAATTAATTCCTGTATTGCAGTTCTCCAGACTAATGTACCCATCTCAGCACTGTCTTTTTATTTGCTTGGTAAGTTTTCTTATACTTTGAAGCCAAACGTTTTATCCAGAATTTTTTCTGGTTTCCAGGTAGGACCAAAAACAAGTCCTACAAGTACGCAGTGCCTCTGCAACCATCTGACCTTCTTTGGGAGCTCCTTCTTTGTCATACCCAATGCCATTGATGTTAGCAAAACCGCACAGCTATTTGGTACATTTGTGGACAATCCTGTGGTGGTGACCACTGTAGGATGTATCTTTCTGATATATGTGCTTGTAGTTGTTTGGGCTCGAAGAAAAGACATCCAGGATGATGCCAAAGTAAGTCTTCAGCTACTAACGTCTGAAAGTATTTAGGCCAATTCCCTCTTTGCCCAGTCTATTTTAACAGAAGTCTTCAACCAACCCTACTCCTTTCCCTTTTCATAGCTCACAAGATGACCAGTTCCTATCCCCAGCTTTAATGCATCCATACTTACCGAACTGCTAACACACTGCTGGCATTGTGTCACTCTGCAGGTGAAAATCACAGTACTGGAAGACAATGACCCCTTTGCTCAGTACCGTTACCTTGTGACAGTTTTCACAGGACACCGCCGCGGGGCAGCCACAACCTCCAAGGTATCAATGGCACCGTGCAGGGAGAGCTGGTGCACTCATTTACAGAACTAGAAACATAAAGGAGCAACTAAAGCTATGAAACAGGACAGCCCAAATGCAACTTCTAAGCCAGAAAGTCCTTCGAAAGCAGGGAGAGTATTTCAGAGGAATAATCAGTTATGATTCTGGTAAGTGCAAGTCTTAATTTTACCATCTTACTCTCCAGGTGACTCTCACCCTCTATGGACTTGAAGGAGAGAGTGAGCCACACCATCTAACTGATCCTGATACATCAGTCTTTGAACGTGGAGGAGTGGATGTTTTCCTGCTCTGTACCCTTTTCCCTCTCGGGGAATTGCAGAGTATTCGACTGTGGCATGATAATTCAGGGGACAATCCATCCTGGTAAGAGTATGCAGGGAAATAATAAAGATTCAAAAATATTTTTACAATGACAACAGTTTTCCTTTCCTAGCACTTACAAATTACCCTTTCTACAGTTCTAGAAAGGAAGTGTTAGTTTCTCTTTTTTTTTCAGAATGAATAGATCAATTCATAATCTAAACTGTAGGACCAGGAGTGCTTCCCTTATCCTGCATCAGCATATACCCCTACTACAACCCGATTCTATGCTAGGGCAAGACTTTCATCAAATACCATAGAAGCTATTAAACAAAATCGAGGCACTATGATCAGATGGGAGCTGTAACATGCTCTGGATTAGGTCACCAATCTGAGTACTCAAAAGAACATTTTTCTGGGGCACAGTGCTGTGTGCTCTGTGACTTATACCTTACACACAGCCTAAAAAGTCAAAGGCCAGAGGTTGTCCTCCATGGTCCTGTTGAGTCCTGAATTTCAGAGCACTCAGTTACACGTGAATGTGACCTGCATGTTTTCCCTACAGGTATGTGAATCGAGTAGTGGTCCAGGACCTTGCATGGGACCAGAAATGGTACTTCCTCTGTAACTCCTGGCTAGCCATTGATATCGGAGAATGCGTCCTAGATAAAGTGTTCCCAGTGGCTACAGAACAGGACATGAAGCAGTTCAGGTAACTTCTGCTTCATGGCCTTTTTGCTCTCAATCAGTCTAGAAAAACAAGTATGCAAAGATAACCCCCTAGACAAAAATGAAAACAGGGAGAGCTTTCCATTGCTCTCAAAGGGCTCTGAACAAGAAAAGGAAGGATGGTTAACACAGTCTGACTGTTACTCCAGCAGTTACACCACACTGAAAATGTTGGCGTTAAAGGATAGCCTGACAGACATACGGAAACCCAAGCATCTTATCTTAAGTGTAATTTGCCTAGAAATGTATATTGAAACTTCATTACTAGCTTCACCACCATGGTGTGACCAGGAGGAAAGGCCATCAAGTAGCCATGTAAATCAAGTCATGATATTTGATAGTTTCTCACAGTTAGTATTTCTTCTGACAATGCCTACAGGCATGAACAGGTCAGAACCATGAATTACAGCTTTATTCTTCCCTCTCCTTTCTAAGCACTCTTGATTTTCCCTTCCTCTTCCCAGCAATCTGTTTTTCATGAAGACCTCCAAGGGTTTCCAGGATGGGCACATCTGGTACTCAGTTTTCAGCCGCTCCCCACGAAGCTCCTTCACACGAGCCCAGCGTGTGTCGTGCTGCTTCTCGCTGCTGCTCTGCACCATGCTGACCAGCATCATGTTCTGGGGGGTGCCAAAGGATCCAGCCGAGCAGAAAATGGATCTGGGTAACAAACATTATTATTGCTTGGGCAGGAAAATAAAGAGACAGCAAAATCTAGAAGGAGGGCAGTTGAACAAATGTTTTTTTTTCACAAGATACAGACCTGATGGTTCCTGGGGTTATTTTTGCTCTTTCCCTCTGTTTGATCTTGACAGGGAAGATTGAGTTCACATGGCAGGAGGTGATGATAGGCTTTGAGAGCTCCCTCCTCATGTTCCCCATCAACCTGCTCATCGTGCAGATCTTCAGGAACGTACGATCCCGGCCAGCTATGCAGGGCAGAGAGAAGAAGCCGGGAAAGAATGGCCGGGTGTCTCCAAGCCTACCTCCCACCCCACAGGTCACCCAGGCCATCTCACTCACTCCAGAGGCTGTGATGAAGGTAAGTCCCCGTGGCTGCTCCCCACTGAGTCCTGCACTGCCCTCTGCTGCCATGCACTACTCAACATCTCCAGCTTAGCAGAAATCTTCCCTGTCAGATGACTTCCCTATTGTCTGAAGCAACAAGCCAAACACGCTTTGGTGCAAAGCACTCGATTACCCATCTACACAGCCATGGATGAGCACAGGAGGCATCCACCTTCAGAGTGTATTCCACGTATATGGAATCCTGATCTTCAGCAAGATCTGCCTCTGTACATCCCAGACTCTAGCACAATTAAGATGAGTGTTCAAAATCGCTGTGTTCAGGGGTTAACAGCAAACATAATTAAGGCAGTGAAGATAAAGCATATCATAGACCCAGTCTTCCTCAGCATGGGTCCTCAGGCAGGTAAGCTGCATTTTTGAGTCCTGAAAACTGTCTTGCTGAGCTTGTTGAAATCCAATGGCCACTTCCAGCTCTGTAGGATGTGCTATCCTTATCCGTTCTGGGGATTCTAGCAATTGATGCAGCCCCCAGCCAGTGATGCCTTCTGATCCCATCAGCTTAAGTCACTGTTGCTGCTCTCTTTTGTAGGATATAAGAAGAATTGCCAACTCCCTCTTTAAAGCCCTGAAGACTCCATCGCTCACCTCAGTATCAGATCTTGGAAAATCAACTAACATCAACACACTTCTGGCATTGGTTGAGGACATCATCTGCCACCAGAAAAGAGCTGGCCAAGAGTTTTACGATGAGAGCAAAAAGAAGGATGACCCCATAACTGTCACACTAAGTGCTATGGATATACCAGGTACACAACATCTACTGAAACCTTTGTAGTGAAATTGATGGTGACACTGGATGTGAGAACCCAAGCTTTTATATTCTGACTCAAAGGCAATTATAGAATCACAGCATAGCTGATGGAAGGGACCTCTGCAGGTCCTCTAGTTCATCACCCTGCTCTGAGCAGGGTCAGCTGGAGCAGGTTGCCCAAGACCATGTCCAGCTGGATGTTGAATATCTCCAACGATGGCAACTCCACAATTTCTCTGAGCAACTTGTCCCAGTGTTCAACCACCTTTGCAATAAAAAAGCTTCCATGTCCAGATGGAATCTCCTGTGTTTTCATTTGTGCCCACTGTCTCGTCCTTTCACTGTGCAGCATTTACCACCCAGCGGAGTGAAGACACTGAAATCTCTTTCTTTTGCTGTGGAATGAAATGTTAGCTATCAGCCTGGCTTGGGAGTTGGATCAGTATAGTAGCATCAAGACTCACAAATATCAGTTGTTTCACAGTCTTTTTGACCTGCCTTTCTTTTTGTTATTGGCCTTGTGTTGTTGCTCCTTTTAGTCTGACTCTTAACTTAGGCATTCATGTATTTTCAATTAAACAATTTCATAAATAACATGTGAACAATATAATAAATATGAACAGTGAACAATTCCACTGATTTCATGAAGACATACATTTGGCTTTTCCAATGAGTATTTGAAGCTACAAAATGCAAACGTAAATTATGAACCAATTAACACTTGATCTTATCTGACTGCTACTGAGGTTTTAGGACTTGTGTCTTACAAAGTTCTCCACTGGCAACAGTTCTAGTCCATTCCAACAGAAGAGTGCTAAGGCTTTAGTAACAAAGCTTCATTACGTGTCCTTCCAAATGTTGCTTTGTTACATGTATAATCTTGGGCCCTAGTTTTTCTACCCTTTGTACTGAACAGTATTTTAATCTAGGGATAGCCATGCTGATTTTCTCTCTCTCTCTCTTTTTTTTTTAATTCTTTATCTGTAGAAAAAGCAAGAAGCCTGACTCCAGAGAAGGGAATGTGTGAACGACTGAAATACAATGATTATAACCGTTGCTTGTACATGCAACTCCAGCATGTAGAGATGGAGTTGGAATTACTAGGGCCCCACAAATTTCAGATGCCTCAGAGTTATACACAAGCTGTTCATCAAGTTCAGCACATGAAGAACCTCCTAGAGAACCAGATTTGCTCATCAGCATCCATCAGTGAGAGGTAACTTCTCATTTGCAGTATAAGTAAATTCAGGTCATGAATTTAAAACTGTCCAGGATGATGGAGACAAAAATAAGTACTGCTTAGTATGTGCTAGATAAGTGTTATAACAGCTTTAGAAACATGTCATACTATTATACTACTGTAGGAGCAACAAAGAAATCTCAATGCATTGAGATGCACATAAAAGAAATAATGACAGATCATTACTCTCGGTCAATTTTGCCTCCAAAACTGAATGCTACAGCACAGTGCCACATGATCGTACAGAGCTGAACAAAATCACAGAGTTCCAAAGTCTCATCAGTCTCTAAAAATGCATGAAGTAAAATGAATAAGTGGACAAAAATATTTCAGGAAAATCTGATAATTAAGTTGGCAGTATTGAAAACAATACCACTAATTACCTCTCTGGCCTTTCTGGTGATCTCACAAGAGATGTATCCAGCAGCTAAAATGCACTTGTGTTTATTTTTTTCATCAACATTTCTACTGGAGGTTCAGTAATGCATAAACTGAGGAGCAAATAAGCCCATCATATTTATTTTGATTTCAGCTGGTGGTGGCACATTTTCTTGTATTTTTGCTTGCAGTACATTTTGCTATCCATATACCTACATAACTGCATTAGTTAAAAAAAAAAGAAAGAATATTTTGGTTGGGATTTTAAATCGTAAGATGTTGCCAAACCTAAAGATTTTGATTTTTAGAACCTAAAGATTTTGGCTTCTATTCCATTGCTGAATTATTTTTTTCTCTTCTGGTTGACTCTAAAGGTGGTCTCTTACTCCAAGCTTCTCTGGCGATGGAAAGAAAAGTTCTTCCAAAGGGCTGCCCTGGTGGTTTGTGTTCATTGCCTGGTTCCTTGTGGCAGCCACTAGTGGCGTGTCTGGGTTCTTTACCATGCTCTACGGGCTGCATTATGGGAAGGAGAACTCCATCAAGTGGCTGATCTCCATGGCTATCTCCTTCTTTGAAAGTCTTTTCATCACACAGCCTTTAAAGGTGAGATCCTGAGAAGTGCAGCACCGGCCAACATGAACTCATTCTGCTCGTTCCAGGAAAAGAGGAAAATGTGTTTTAAAGAACCACAGGATTTAACATATAAAAATTAAAGTCTTTCCCTTTAAAACTAGAGCTAACATGTAGACCACAGATTTCCGTTGTCATTTGTTGGCACTGACTCCATTAGTTTCATGTGCGGTTCAGTCAGAATTTAATAGGTGATAAGGCTTCTGACCAAAGAAGGTGTGCCATATGGCAAATATAGTTTAGTTAGGCAGCCTCTAGGGCTTGTGCACTATTCTCATGTTTATGAGCATCAGATGTAAGACTTCCACAAAGCCAAAGCACAGTTATTCTCCTGCAGTACCTGGATCCAAAGGAGTCCAGGTCAACGTCTGAGGATTTTTTTATATGAAATGGGCATGTAGTGAGTCTGTAGCTAATTCTTGCAGGTGCTGGGATTTGCTGCCTTTTTTGCTCTGGTTCTGAAGAAGGTAGAACATGAGGATGAAGAAAACATGGCCATTGATGGGCCTTTGTCTGCACCAGGTAAAGTCTGTAAAGTAAGAAATTATTTCAAAATGTGATCTCCAAGACTTTTGAATGCTTTCTGCACCAATACGTGACTCACAGTGAGGACTTTGCAGGTTATTTTTATATACCTGAATCTCAGCTGACAAGGTTAGCAGAAAGCACTAGAATGCAAAGGTGCTGTGCCTACGTGCCCAGCCATTAGCATCCCCAAGATCAAGCTAGAAGTGGGGACAAAGCCTAGTAACTGATTCTGTGTCAGTCACAGAAAATACAAAGATTGCTATACGATAGACAGATAAATTTTGCAGAACACCTGATGAAAGAGTCCACAAGGTCAAAAACATAAAAGTCCTATGATATGAAAGTCATCAGTTTACCTTGTTTTCCACATCCACCATGTGTCCCTATTACCAAAGGGTGGCTTCTGCAATCACAACTCTGTCTAAAAAAAGCTGAGAGCAGCAGACAGGAGTGCTGGGGCACAGCAAAGAATACTGTTCAACAGCTTCCTCCCTCACTTAGTCACTCTCAAGCTCTGAGCCCTTTAAATAGAAATATTTCCCTATAATGTCCACAGAAGCGAAAAGCAGGATACAGATAACCTGTTGACTGATTCCAGGTTTTACTGCTCTCACCCACAGGTGATTCAAAACCTCTCTTGGGAGCCCGACGGGACAGCAGAAGCAATATTTATCAGCCACCTCCTGCAGCTGATGTTGAGAAAATGAAAATCAGCTGCATGAAGGAGCAGAAAGCATTTGCCCTAATCAGAGAAATCCTGGGTATTTCCCATACGAAGATTACCTCCTTTTATTCAGTAGTACTTTTACATCAGTGAAAATATTGTTCTCTTGGGTGAAAACATTTTGGTGTGTCTTTAGCTTTCTGGCAGCCACTGCAGTGTACAGGCAGGCTGCTCAGGGGCAGCAGGAGCTGAAAAGAGGTGGGAATGTGAGGGGAGATGAAAGTGTGGCTATGGCTGGATTTTATGCTAAAGGAACACATTGCAGACACAAGAGGCTAAACAAAAGTTAGGAAGGGTGGAAGTAGGTCAACAGTTAAATATAGCTGGAATCAAAAGAGCAAATGGGGGCCATCTTTGCCAGCCACTTTTCTAAAAGGTGTGTCTAGAGATAGCACTATGTTTTATTGCCTCTGAAAACAATGGCAAATAATACCTCAATAATACTTGAAATGAAATTAAAAGTACTCATTCCCTTATGAGCTGTCATTACTATGTGTGTTCATCCAGCCTTCCCCCTTATTTTCTTGACCACTACTCAGATTTCTACTCGTATTCCAAATGCAACATGCTTAAACCACAGCACTTTGACGTAGTTCGTGTAAATTCATTAGCACTGGTCAGTCAGATTCTCGCAAAGCATCGCCTTAACCTAATAAGTGATGGCAGCACTAATCAGTCATGCTAGCTATTTTGAACAGCAGTGTTCATCCTGAGCTCACCTGCTGTCTCGTTTTTTTTTTTTTCCAGCCTATGTGGGGTTTTTATGGATGCTCTTACTGGTTGCCTACGGGCAGAGAGATCCCAACTCCTACTACCTAAACAAGCACATCGAGAGCAGCTTTACAGATGGATTCCATGATGTCTACAGTTACCAGGATTTTTTCACATGGGCAAAAACCACCTTACTCAAAAATCTTTATGGATCATATACAGGTGCAGAGACTGCTTTGATACCACCTTGTTTCACTTCAGCTTGACAGATGCTGAAACATTGTCTTTATATATATCCCCAGCTTTTACATGCGTACTTGACTGGAGGAGACAATGAGTGCATAAAACTAGGATTCATAATCTGAATACTAGTAGATAACAGAAGTCCCACAGCCTGACCCCAAGTTCCATGTGGCCTAACATTTTCATTATCTTTAATATAATCCACAAGTTTTGCACAGCAATTTTCCATGTTTCATATTTTACATTGCTCATTTCCGACATCTGCCTCACAGTTTTGCTCAAGCTTCTTCCCATAATTAAAAAAACACAACAGAACGACAGATAGATGGCACTATAAAGCTTTTCCTCGGGAGAGCTCAGTCTGCATGATGGTTCAGGTCAATGGGAAGGATAATTACACACTATCACTGCGTTTCTATCTAGCCTTATCTAGCAACAGATGAGAGCCATGTTCCAGCTCCCATTTCAGAGTAACTGTGAAAATACATTGGCAGAGCTGCTGCCTGGACAGGACGGGTGGTGGCCAGCTGTGGCCAAGGAACAGTGCACACAGCTACTTTGCTGTGTGCCTCCAGGCAGGCTGCTCTTCTGCAGGCCTCTCTTTCCTTTTGTATAAAATATAGACTGATAATAATACTAAACATCATTATCCGTGGACGTTATCTAAGAATTGAATTAAAATCAACACAAGGACTTAATTTTCGGGACTGTTTCGCTTACAGTGTTTTTTAAAAAGGAATCTGTAGCAAAATATTACTGTATCAGTGACTCATAAATGAAATGAAGCAGTATTATCAGTGGTTCTGTCATATTGCCAGTGCTGCTCTTTTCTCTCTCCCGTTCAGGATTCATCACAGACGGCAACTCCAAGCTGGTGGGTAGTGCTCGAATTCGCCAAGTAAGAGTGAAAGGAGACACCTGCCCTGTTTCTCCCAAACTCCAGCGTGTGATTCGGGAATGCCATGCTCCGTACTCCCTACAAACAGAAGACACATCGGACTACGGGGAGCACTGGAACACTTCGGTCTTTGCTAACTCCTCTGACTTGAGCTCAGCATGGCAGTACCAGAGTCAGTCCGAGCTGAGAGGGCAGCCCATCTGGGGCAAACTTGCCGTCTACAGGGGAGGGGGATACGTGATTCACCTGGGAACCGATCCTAACAATGCCTCCAGGTACCACTTGGTAAATTATTGGTGAATCCTCTGTTTAGGATTCATCTCAGATTCCATCCTGAAGTTTGCTAGTGTGGATTATTCTGAATATTGTAGGTTTGACTGTGCTGCCTTCAGTGTAATTTTTATTCTTGACATATTTCTCCATGTTAGGTAACAACCAGGATCACAAATTATAATCTGCTTTTCCTAACTTACACACATAGATTCCAGATTTACATAGCTGCGGAAATATGTAATGTTGAAAACCTAGAAAAACAATCCCATCAGTGTAGTGCTAATCCATCATTGCATCTAGGCTGGCCTTTAACTTCTTAAATACTGCATTTGTAAAGATCGTGAGAAAATAATTTAGCCTAAATCTTTTTATGTTGATGTTCTGTTATCTCGTTATAAGCCTCTGCTTGTTTTCCTATCACAGTAAGATCTATGAAGCTTCTTCATCTCTCTGGTGTTTACACTCTCCTGATCCTTACAGACAATTGAGTTTTTACCTAGAGGGAGGAGAATTAGTGCAACGTGTGTGAATATGAATAGTAACAGGGAATACCTTTTAAAGTGAAATAATAGGAAATGAGGCCTTGAAATTCGGGCCTTGGCAGAATTTGGCAGACAAGAGACATGAGATAAATAAGCAGGAAGTTGTATCCCGCAGGGGTGGAGTTCCAATCCTCTTATTTCTTACAAGTTATCAGAGATACCTGTGTTTGTACAGGAACTCCTGTGAGGTAAGGGACCTAGGGTATCTCAGGTTTAGCACTGGCCAGCTTCTGGTACCTGATTCTCTGGAGGAGCCAAAAAGTTTACCACCTAGAGTAAACATCCCCTGTCTCCAAGCCTAATGGGACAGATTTCCTCCCAGACATCTTATTTCTGGTTTGCTCTTTCTCTATGAAAATGTCACACTTCTGTTCTCCATATGATACTCTCTCTCCTGTGTTAGATCACTGTCTATAAATTTTTTCGGCAGAATTCTCCAGTACCTTTTCAACAATGTCTGGCTGGACACCTTCACAAGAGCAGTGTTTGTTGAATTTACAGTCTACAATGCCAACGTGAACCTGTTCTGCATTATAAGCCTGATGTTTGAAACCAATGCTTTAGGTAAGAACCTTTTAAGCTACCTAGCTCTGAAGACAGCAAGCAATATATCTACAGAGTGCATATTTACGTACTGACAGTGTTTAGCCAGTTCTTGATTCAGTAAAGTAAGCAGAAGATTTTAATACATCTCCTCATAGCAAAATCAATGCAAAGAATTACAAACCATTTAGGAATAAATGTAGGTGTAGCACTTGCTGAGCACCACAGTAATACAGACCATAATGGCATACATCATGTTTGCTCATGCTTGTTCATCTGCTGATGAAGAAAACACAGTACCGGCACTTAGTCTAGAATTACACAACAGGAACAAGAGAAAATATGTTTCTGAATCATTTAAGTTGATCAATATAATATCAAGACAAAAAGTGCAAATAACAGAATCTTTCCTGTTGTAGAAGACATAAAATATGGCCATGTAATCATATAATACTTAATCTGGATACAACAGTGAAACTAGATTCTGGTTTGAATACCACACAAAAACATTTGATGTGTGCAGTAGCCTCCCTCAGGTTTCTCCCAGTACTGGAAAATGCCCAAGTCAAACCACAAAACTGGGTTCATTTTCTTTTTAGACTAAGATTTGGATTTATATCTCCAGGCCCTCCTGTTACAGTTTTGCATTTGTAGTCTAATCCAAACCACATATAGTCAAGTCTAAATCTCGGTTTGATAGTTGGATTCAGATTCACGTTGAAATGAATGTGAGTATGGAGGTCTTATTAGTGAACTTAATTGTTTGAATGAAATCAGAAAGCTGTAATTGCTATAGCACTGAGGTGAGCATTGTTATTTTTTAGGGGCCTTCTTCACAAGTGCAGAGCTGCAAAGTGTCCGTCTCTACCCATATACCAACAGCCTCCACATCTTTGTTGTTGCAGCAGAAGTAATTTATTTTCTCTTTATTGTGTACTACATGATAGTACAGGTGAGATGCAACGGAAAATTCTCTTGACAGCATCACCTGGTGTTGATTTCATTTGCAAAGACTTTAGGACTGTACTTGACTTCAGTAGTGCTGCTGCTGGCTTGCACCAATGGAAGACTGAATCAGATACTCTGTTAAATAATAGGAACGTGACATTTTATTTGGCTGGAATGCTTCTTTTGAGAAGACAGTGTGAAATTAGTACAAGATGTAGTTTCACTGATGTGCACTAGTCTGCTTTATTGTGGAGGGGATAGCCCTAATCTTTAGAGGTGTATCGTATGATACAGAGTCAGACCGAAACAGTCAAACTGCTGTTTCCACAGGGAAAACTGATGAAGACTCTGAAATGGAGGTATTTCCACAGCAAGTGGAATCTCCTGGAGACGGCCATTATATTGATTAGCTGGAGTGCCCTGTCAGTGTTTGTGAAGCGGACAATCCTCGGGACCCGAGATATCAGCTACTACCAGGAACACAAAGAGGAGTAAGTACTAATGCTAGCAACTACTACGCTAGCTCTCCACTGAAAATTAGTTCAGAGTGAGTGGCTTTTCCAGATATTATGTATTCAAAGGCTCCCATGTGCGTGGTCTAATACATTTTTTTCTTTGTTTGTAACAGCTGCATAAGCTTTAATGAAACAGCAAGAGCTGATGCAGTTCTTGGCTACCTGATTGCTTTCCTAGTGCTCCTCTCCACAGTGAAACTGTGGCATCTGCTGCGGCTCAACCCTAAACTAAACATGATCACTTCAACTCTAAGGAGGGCTTGGGGGGACATCTCTGGATTCATCACTGTTATTGCAATCATGTTCCTCGCCTATTCCATCGCTGTGAGTATGACTGTGGGTTCTGTTTGCAGTCTGCATCTAGTTATTGCCAGGCTAAATCAATTATTTCTGAATGGTGATGGTGACGTGGCTTTGAAATGTAAAACTGAATAAAGCCGTCTATCTAAATCTTAGGTTAGAAGCCTGGAGCCTAATTCTTTGTATAAGTGAAAGAAGTGACAATATCTACTTGCCTGTTTCTTTGCAAACTGAATTTTAGTACAAAAATGGAACACAGAAAAAAAAAAAAAAAAAAAAAAAAAGATTCTCTGTGTGCAACAGGAGTAACAGAGCAAAGTACAGGAAAAATCATTTTCTGGATACAGCTCAAACTGGGGAGAGTACACGAGAGTACATAAAGTGCCATTTGCTGTTTGTCTGCTTTTAGGTGGAAATAATTATTTTTCTATTTTCCTCTATTTGAGGAATAATCATTATTATGCAAACAAAATGTTCTTTTAATTCTAATGAGATCAGAGAATTATTGGACTGCAACTATGTATGCACATTTACTGTTTTATTTGAAATGTTTTGTGTAAATTTTCTGGCAGAGGGCTATGGGAAATTTGGCATACCTCAGTTGCTAAACCACTGATAAGCTTAAGTGAAAACCATCTGGAACAAAGGAAAAACGTAATGTAAAAGACAGTCCTGTGACAAACAGGACATGAGACAGCTTCATGCTGCCTGATTTCTCATCATCATAGCATTCGTTAGCTGATCTTGCAGAATGTACTCTGACTATGATGTAAGATGTGCCTTGTTTCCTCTGCAGACAAACCTGATATTTGGCTGGAAGCTCTACTCTTACAAAACTCTCTTTGATTCAGCAGAGACCATGGTCAGTCTTCAGCTGGGAATCTTCAACTATGAGGAGGTATCCTCTCTGATTTTGAGAAGTTTATCGCTGTGCAATTAGCATCTCAGCTATCAAATGTGCTTTGAACCAGCAAATAGAAGGACTTTCAGTTAGTGCTAGACATGAATCTAATTTTGCAAGCGCGACAGCCTCCTAAAGCAGCCACATTTACTCATTAAATTAAGAAAAACAGAGTGAAATATATCTTATGTCCCATTCTGAACGTCAGTAGATTCATTATGAACATTTCATCGAGCAAGCTGCTTACATTTTAACTAGATACGTTACTTATTGACTACAGGAAAACTTTTGAGATAATTTTCTTAGAAAGCTACAGAAAGAAATGTCAGCAATGCCCTTGCATTTGTTCTGAACACGTACACATCATCTTCTCAAGAAAGGCAATGCTTACCACAAGCAAACTTTGTTACATTTATTTTTATTATTCTTGACTTTCTCATTAAGTTCTTTCAAATATTACAGTATCCTCTGAATGACTCTGTGGGTTAAATGCAGACATCTGACTGTGAAGTCCATGGTGGATGTTTTTAGACCATGAATCTAACAGGCTATGGGTAGCTTTGAAGATCAGTAACTGGGCATAATGTTTTAAGCTCTACATCCCACTCAAGTTGTTAATCACAAAAAATGTATTCCTATGTTATAGCTTACACCAAAATGAGGTTTTTGAATTTCTATACAACCGTTATTTGATATGTGTCTATGACAATCTGACTGGGCTTCTGTATAAAGACACTGCTAAATAAAAACACACAGAGAAACATACATATTTTACCTATGCTTTGCTAGCTAGGTCATGATGGAGCTTCAGCTGTTAGTTAAGTTATTTGGATAAACAAATACCAAGTTTCAAATCACATGGAACTTTCATACCATTACATTCAAATGCAAACTTAAAAAAAAAATAAAATAAAAGATTTCCCATATTCACATATCATGTATATAAAATATTCCATTATCTTTGTACTATATTGTATCAAGGTACAAAAGTGACTAAAGGAGAAAATGTATTTATGTTTATATAATGTATATATAGCATAATTTATTAGCCACAAGGATTTTCAAAGAGACAAACAGCTGTGTTAACTGCTTATATGTATTCTGTTTTTAAAAACCAAAATGTGATGTCTTACCTTATTAATACTACAGATCTTGGACTACAATCCAATTTTAGGCTCCTTCTTGATTGGATCCTGCATCATTTTCATGACATTTGTGGTGCTGAATCTCTTCATTTCAGTGATTCTGGTTGCTTTCAGTGAGGAGCAGAAGTACTACCAGGTGTGTTCTTCTAAGCTCTTCTGCTGTTCTTTTAACATTTATCGTGTAGCACTTACTCACAATTTTGGTATTCCACCACCTGATGATACCCATGTAAACTCAGTCCTACTTTTAAGAAGCCAACATTTACTCATAAAGCACACTTCAGATTTTCCAGAATTACACCATCCATTCCTGTTCAGGCGAGTCTCTGTTCAGATTTAGTATAAGATCTGTAGCCTTCTGTTCACATACTAAACCCAGTAATGAAGTTTTAGACTTCTGCCCCAGCTCCACTGAAATCAGTACCAAAACAGCTACCGACTTGATGAGGACTTTACAGAGCCTATTAACAATGTCACTGAGTGCCTGATCTTTGGAATTTTTTGGTAGCATGGTGTGAAATCCAGGTGAGTACTACAGTACTGTCCAGAATTCCTTTACATTGTATATAAATTCAATGGAGAAGAAAAAAATGTGGTTAACAGAAACAAGATATATTTAGTTTTTCTCATTTACTTCATCTAGAAATAGCAGGTGGCCAGACGTGCATACCAGTAGCTGCATGGTAGACAGCTAGTGAACTCCAGGCTCCAGTAAGCAAGATCTCCATCAGCTTTGACAGAGCCAAAGTTTCTTCTGTAATGTAGAAACCCTCAGGCTACCTGCGACTTTTGTCTTTGATATATATGTTTACATAATGTTTTGCTTCAGCAGTTATTTGTGCTCTGTTTAAAGTGAAAAATGAGTTATTTGGCATCAAGTTTTTCTCTTGCAGTTTTCTCTAGCTTCAGCAGAGGCTGTATTTGATTCTAGTCTGTCCAGCCAAGTAACTATTTCTTGTCATTATTTCAGGCTTCAGAAGAGGAGGAGATTGTGGATCTAATGGTAATGAAACTTTTCAGTTTCTTTGGGATTAAATGCAAGAAGGAAGAAAAGCCTGCCAGTAATGATCAACTGAAGTAATCTGTCAACAATTCACCGATAACCATAATGAAGAGCTTCTTTGTGGGCAAGCAGTTTTACTTTTTAACTACCAGCTGCAGTGGCTAGACTTAGGTCATTGTGCTTCTGACAGAAACGCGGTAGCCTTCAACACAAACTGTTGTCGATTGCTGTTGTAACAAAGTGTTAGATGAAGAAGTTGTATGAAACGCAAGATAAAGTATCCTATGCGTACTTACAGTAGGCCTAACACCTGTATTTAATAAACACCGAGTGTTTGTTGCACTGCTGGCTCAAACCGCTCGCTTTTTGTCAAGCGCGCAACCCTGGCAGATGGCGGCCAGGTCACCCCCAGCCTCCCCTGGGAAGGAGCGCCAACCGGGGCTTTACCGCACGTCCTAGGGCTTCCCTGCCTTCATCCCTCCAGCCATACACGGCTGGGAGCCCGAGGCAGCCCCATTCTCCACACCGACCCTCCTCCGTGCGTTAACCCACGGCCGCCGCGCCGTGAGGAAATGGCGGCCCCGCCCGCCGCCGTGAGGCGGGAGCTCGGCGCGGCGCCGCCCCGGCCCAGGGCGCCCGGCAAAGATGGCGTGGCTGGCGGTGCGGCGGCTCGGGCCGGCCCTGGCGCCCCGCTGCCCTCGCCTCACGCTGCGGCCGCCCGCGGTGAGGAGCCTGGCCACCAGCTCGCTGGCGCTGTCCGGTGAGTTGCGGGAGGGGGCTGGTGGTGGCGGCATCCCGGCTGGGTGAGCGGCTCCGGGGGTTTTAAGGCGGCCCGGTGCCTGTTCTCCCTTTCCCCGGGGCTCCGGAGCGGGGTCGGCGCCGGTGAAAGGCTGCCCTCGGGTCCCTGTGCGGGCGGGATGTGCTGGGGGCTGTTCGCTCGCTGCACCTGCTTACAGCGGGGGATGAGGGCTGGGGTGACATGTCTGCCCCGGGCACGGCGTGGGGTTTAAATGGCAGTCTGCTTCTGGGTCTGCTGGTGGGCCGGGGGGGCGGTGCGGCCCCACAAGATGGCAGGAGCGCACAGGGTGCAGCCGCTGCTCTGCCATGGTTTTGGCAGCGCAGGTTTCTGGTGCTGCTCCAGTTCCTTGCTCCACAAAGAGTTGGGGGGCAGCTGCTGCTCTGCCTTGGTTCTTGCAGCACAGGTTTCTGGTGCTGCTCCAGTTCCTCACCCCCCAAGGAGCCGGTTCGCTGCCCTTAGCTGGCAGGGAGCCGGGCGAGCTCCTCACCATGCTGCAGTCCTTCAGTGGCCTTGTCCCCTCCTGGCCCCAGCTGGAGGCTTTGCAGAGCGGGCAGCAGGCCTGGCAAAGGCACGGGTCACTCCTTGATGTGTCACATTGGAGCATCCAAACCGCACCAGCAGCAAAAGGAAAAAGGGGCAAAGAAAGCATGGGCAGGGAGGGCAGGCCTGCAGCAGCCCTGTGGTTAGACCAGTGCAGGCCGTCGGGAAATCTGAGCCAAATTTCAGGGCCTGGGGCCTATGCACGCTGAAGAAGTTGGGATTGGCCTCACTGGTGCCTGAGCAGTGTGGCTATGGGAGCATCACAGTGGGCTTCTGCCCTGCTGCCTGCTGCCCTTTTGCATGTGGATTTACCTCGTTGCTCCTGACGGTACCTGCTGCTGTCAAAACTGCCTTTGAATGGAAGTTGGCCACAGAAGTCTGAACACAGACTGTGGTATTCAAGGCAATGGAAATGCAGAACAAGTAGGAGAACAGGAGAATATGCTGTAGAAGCAATGACTGCCACTAAGAACGGGCCATAATTTCTCTTCTGTATAGCCTTATAACCTAGCTTTTTAACTACTGTCTGCTCTAAGTGAAAGAAATAGCATTTATTAGTCATTATTTGCAAATTAGATAAGACAAGAGCTAAGCTTTTTTCATTATTCCAGCTGTTTAATATACCCATTGCTTTCTATAGATATAACCTGAAGAAATAACATAAATTATGCTTTTGTTTTAGGCAGAGAGGAAAGATTTTGTATGCCTGTTTGTGGAGGTGTGAGTTTTCCTTCACTCTTCAGGTATATATTTATGAAATATTTAATAGAGGCAGGATAAACTAAATGAAGGTCTGAATTTAGAACGTGCTAGTTAAGCTGAAACTAAAGTCATGTTGAAATGAATGAAGCTAGAATAAATTTATCTCCTCTTCTGAAAAAGAATACTCACAGAAGAGATTTGGTGTGCTTTTGACATTTCATGTCCGTTATTTTGATTTATTTAATGTGCTGATGGCATAAGCTCAAAGTTCAGTTTTTGAGATTACTTATTAACTCTTTCTGATTTGGTCTGGACTTTACTTACAGGTTTTGCTACATGATTAGAATTTCTCATTTTTCACCTTTTTTTTTTAATGTCCTATGAGAAGTGTATTTGCTCTTCTAGCTGTTGAGAACATTTTACTGCTTTGTTTCAAATTCATCATGGGTGTCTGCTTTTTTTTCATCTTGCCTTGTTCACAAATCTTATACAATATTATTGTCCTACATAAAAAGATCCTGGCTGGTTTCTTCATGACGTGTATAACATTCATGTTCAGCTCAGGCTTGAGGTTCTGTCGTTCTCTGTTCTCATGGTTCGTTGCTCATTTCCAATGAAATTCCTATTACCCATGGGTTTCATGTATTTACTTAAATTGATTTGAAAGACATTTAGTTTCTTTCATTCATTAGAACATGTCCTGAGAGACTTATGCAGATACAAATAATGCTAGCTGAAATTGTAGCTTTTTTTTTTTTTTTTTTTTTTGAATGGCATTGCATGGAAAAATCCTTATCTTTGCTTATCTTTTTACTCAAAGATTTTTGTATGCCGTACTTACAAAAAAGCACATTGTGCTACCCCATAAATATAAACGCATATCAAACTTGAGCCATCTTAAAAGACAAACCATTTTCTCACTACAGCTGAAACAGCTTGAAACATAACTGACTTAGATTAAGGACTTTATCAGATCTAAAGAAAACTGCTTTCCTTCATGCACAGGCTTAGAAAAGAAATGAGGCTTTGTAGAAGCTGAATTGCTTTAGGGGTTACCAGGAGGCCAGCCTAGCAGAAAGGCCCAAGAAGAGAATTTTGGACCCAGAGGGAAGGTCCAGCTGCACTACTTAGGCACTTATCTCACAGGAGCTCTGTTTAAGAAGTTATCTTCAACTTCTGGAACATCCCCTGTGCAATTGGACAGGTGCTATAAGTGAACATTACAGAGAAAGGAAATAATATCTGGGGAAAATCTGGACATGAGGAAAAGAATGAAGCAGGCTGAAAGCACCCTTGGAATAAGAAGAAATATTAGGAAGAAAAATAACTTTCAATTACTACTTTTGAAGATTTTCCATGTGTCTTTATATAAAGAACTGGCTTGAGCAAAAGTTAATATGAGCAGCCCTGGCTCTAACAGATCTAAAATATATCCAGAATTGTGAGATTGCTGTGAAGAGATTTAACAGGGTCTTAAATGTGCATATTTAAAGCTATTCAGAATAACTACCGTGTTGTTCTAATAGTGAAAACAGCAAATTCTCTTAAGTAACAGTTATCTGTTTGAATGGTCATATTAATTTGACCTGTACTAATAGCGCTTAATGTAATGTTGCCACAGATCTATGTAAAACAGGAGGAATAGACTGTATAGGAAATGTTGGGGGATGGAAGGGAATCAGCCACTTAAACTTTGCAAGGTTAAAACATAAAGGTTAAACTTCATTTCAGCTGGTGGCTCTATTTAAGTACATTGAATGGGACGCTGTAATGCTGACACTGTTTCTAACATGTCTTTTACACTGGCCTTCTCAGGAATAATAAAGTTGTTGGCAGAAATAAGGACTAAATATGCTTGAAAAGACCCTAAGTTATCATAGGAAAGCGTGAGTGAACTACACATATATTCTTTGGATTTATATTTCACATTTGAACTAAACTATTCCTTTTATTCCTGTAGTCCATCATTCTCTAGATGATTGCAAAGAAACTAGTAATACTTTCAGGCATAATCCTCCCCAGTGAGCTTCTACTGTGGCACGAAGCATGTCATGAGCAGAATAAAATGCTGCTGTAAATTTTAGTTGCTGCTTTGAATATTTTCTGGGAGAGGGTGGAGGGGGGGGAACACAACGTTTGGGGGGAAAATAAAACAAGAAGGTTAATACCTTTAACGTATTGTGTTTAAGCAAGCAGTATGCCACTTATTTCTGAAATACGAGGTTTGTTTCATTTTAGCCCGCAAATTCACAGACAAGCACGAATGGATATCAGTTGAAAATGGCATTGGAACAGTAGGAATCAGCAATTTTGCACAGGTATCGATCACCCCCCTTTCTTTTCCTACCCAAGTGTGTAATATTTACTTACCCATACCTGCTCTTGCCCTTGCTCTTTGGATAGTTATTTATTATTATTGTTGTTGTTGTTGTTGTAATTGCATATGCTATATCCACAGAACGAAATTTTTGGACTTGGAGCTATCACATTATTTGAAAAGTTAATGCTGTTTCAAGATAAATTCTTAATCACTTTAGATCATGCCTATAGAGAGATGAATGTGATGAGAAACTTACTGGTTCAGCTGAATTTAAAAGTTCTTTTATTATTTCAGGTCTTACAGGCCTTAGGAGTAAGCGACTCTGTTAAGAGGCTACCATGCACTTTTTAGGTCAAATTCCACTTGAACATGAATGCGGTGCAATTCTTTTGGCTAAAGAACAATTGTGAATAGAAATATAACGTGGCATATATTTCTCATTTTAAAATAGTGGGGATGGGAGGGGGGGAATCCCTTTGGATTTTTTTGTTTTGCTCTGGTGCAAGTACTTGATTTGGAGTAGTCATAGGCAAATTCAGGACAGAGATTTACTGTATGTGAAACTTCACAAAACCTAGCATGAGAAGCTATCAATGAAGTGGAATTACTGGCTTTTT
Source organism: Oxyura jamaicensis (assembly GCF_011077185.1). Classification (NCBI taxonomy): domain Eukaryota; kingdom Metazoa; phylum Chordata; class Aves; order Anseriformes; family Anatidae; genus Oxyura; species Oxyura jamaicensis. Next base: position 16,224,887 of record NC_048903.1, on the reverse strand, counting down.
TAGGATAAACAGCATTTTTGGTCATGTTTTCTGCAAATAACACTCTACAAGGTCCCTAAGCTTTTGTGAGACAGGGTACATTGCTCACTGTAGAGGTACAAGCCTGTTCCGGTTGAGCTGATTCTTATGGTGATAAGGCTCCTTATTCACTTGGTAAGGACAAACTGCTTACAGCTGTCTAGTTGTCCCCGTTCCTGGGGAGAAATCACTGCTTTTGCTTTCAAATTACACTAAAAGAAAATTCTTTGTGCCTTCTGCCAAAAGCCTAATTCCCTAAAATCACTGGCAACTTTGTCCTGTAAAAATGTTGTTGTGCTAGCTGGCATTGAGAAGATAAGCAGATGTTCTTTCTCGTTCTGCATGATGAAATCTGTATATAAGCCTTGTAACTCAGCCCGAGGGTTATTAGCAATGTAACAGATAATTAATTAGGCATTTGGGTCACCTAACATTTTTTCAAGTGAAATGTTTAAAAAGACAAAGTGGTAAATACACAATACCTAAATGATATCCATGTTTAGAGAGGGAGATGACCTGTTTACATTGGCTCCAGAGTTGCTGATCAGATCTCTGCTGCCTATAGTTTCCTTAGTGTGTGCCTTAATGCATTTCCTTTTCTTTTAAGGAAGCACTAGGAGACGTTGTTTACTGTAGTCTTCCAGAAATTGGGACAAAATTGAGTAAACATGGTAAGTTTCAGCTTTGTTTTCTAATGATATAATTATTCTACTCATCCTACTCTCCCTTTCCAAAGCCAAATTTTATCAAGTAATCTTTATATTCATTAATACCGTTACACATCTTCTGGATGCAAAATAAATTCAGGTATTTCTATAACTAGAGACAATGGTTTTCAAATGCTCATTGGCATGCCATGTGTGATACCAGAAAGTATTTTTAAAACCTTCTAAAGACCTTTACTTAAAAATCAACTGTTTTAGATATATTTTTGCGATAATTCTGTCTATACTCTGCTTTTAAAACACAGGCTTTGATTTGGACTTGCTTGTGTTTAGGCTGGCTTATTTGTGATTTTGCAGTTATGCATTTCATGAGTTACTTGTTGTGAAACACTGATTTAATTGATAGCAAGCTCTAATTTTTCTGTGAATATACACAACAATTTATGCGTATCAGTTGTGTCATTAGCAACTTACAAATTGTTACATTCTTAATCATTTAGTTTTTGCAGTTTTCAGTGTTAAAGAGTGTTTCAGTGTTAAGAGCGAACATTAACAGGTAGGAAGGAAAAGCCTAAGAGCACTGCCTCGCTAGTATATGAAAAGATTGTTGTTAACTACAGACACTGTTGAAGAAAAGTGTAAATTTACTGCAGTAAAGTAGCAGGCCTTTCTTTTGCCATCCTTCTTGTGTAACAGGTCAGTATCAAGCTGTTCAGGCCAAATCTGTTACATCACATCGAATGGTGAATGTTTGACAGAAGTTCTTTCTGTTTAGGGTTTTAATTAACGAACTTGTAGTTTTGATTTATCTGAAGGAATTTCATTTCCATTTATTTCTCTTTTCTGCCTGTTCTGGCGTTACTCTAACTCCAAGTTTTCCCAGCTCATGCTGTTCTCTGGGTCCCTGTGCTGATGCCTATCTGCTTTTCGGACAGCTCCATGTTCCTCCGGCCTCAGCCTTGTTTGTTTATGGTTTAGAGCTACTCTGGCTAACGTTGCTCCAGGCACTGTTTCCATATGAAACAGAAAAAAGGGAAGAGCAGCTGGGTGGTTCCAGTGTGGTGCTTCTGAATACTAATGAGTGTTTTCCAGTGAGTGCAAGTGTACCATTTGATGGGGTTTCTGTAGAACAAGGGAGGCTCCTGAAGTTGTGGCTATTTTGTAACCAAACTATGCATAAAAAGGTCTAAATTGTAGATAGGTGGTTTATTTAGACATCTTGCAGCAATAGTTGGATGTAGTTCCTTCTAACTCTGCGTCACATCATGCTGTAGGGCTTTAGCCAAAGGATTAGCCAAACGTAAGAAATTTCCATTCCTTTTGTAACAACCAGTTAGCCAGTATTACACAAGTCCCCCACAATAACTGAGGAGCATAAGTGTCAAATTTAGTACTGCTGATCATTGGCATGATGTTGGTGACTCTTTGATAGTTTTCCTTGCTCAACATAAAGGCCCTTTACTGCTAGGCTATCACTAGAATGTCTGACTGAAACTAAATTGCATTGTGTATTCCTCTTAAAAGTATCAAATCATGTTCTGTGTTTCAGATGAATTTGGAGCTCTGGAAAGTGTGAAAGCTGCTAGTGAACTCTACTCTCCTCTCACAGGAGAAGTGACTGACATTAATGCTGCCCTTGCCGATAATCCAGGGCTCGTCAATAAATCTTGTTATCAAGATGGTAAGATGTTATTGTTTTTATCTTTCAATAAAGAATACCACCTGGATCCTGGCAGCGTTGCTTGCTATCACAAATAGGTCTGTGATTCCTAGTTCTTCCAGTTTAATGGTATGGAGGCTTAAAATGGAATATATTGAATGTAGTTCAAGCACAATAAAATTTATAGCATAAAAAATACTATTGTGGTCTTGTCTTGTTGGTCATTTGTTTGCAAGGTGTTCTTTTCAGACATAGACTGGTTTAATTTAAATCTCTGCCCCTTGAATGCATTTCTCTTTTTTTGATCCTGTAACAACTCGTGATCCTGGGCGGTCAGGCTCTTTTCCTAATCAGCCTCTCTTTAACACCAGTGTCAGAGACAGTACCAAATTAGATAACTTAAAAGGCCACTCCAGGCTGTTTGTTTTTAAAAGTATTGAAACACTGTTTTGCTGCACAGGAAGTCCTGTTGATTCTAACAGTTACAGAGCTTGTATGCCTTGTAGGAGTATCTTTCTAAGGAAGTAACATGAATGAATCTTTGGTTATAGGATATTAGCAACTGTTTCTTCTTTTAAATTTCCTAACTACAGGTTGGCTTATCAAGATGACTGTGGAAAACCCTGCTGAACTTGATGAACTCATGAATGAAGATGCCTATGAGAAATACATAAAATCCATTGAGGACTGAGCTGGAATAATCAAATAAACCCATATAAAATATTTCAATGTAGTTTGTCATCAATCAATTAATGAGGTAGAGAATATCCAGTTTTGGTAGCCTGAAAAATATCACTTATGTTCACATATGCAAACCATAAATAATTGCAGTGATAACATGTTTAACATACGAATACCTGCAAGGGATTTTTATTCTAGACTGTCTGATGTAAACAGGATGTAAAAAAAACAACAGTGCCTCTCTAACCTCCTAGTATTTTGTACTAATTATAGCTGCAGAGATGATACCAAAACAGAAGCTATATCAACTACCTCTTTGCATGATTTTTGTTTACTACTTTGAGTAGTGAAATAAAGAAGGAAAACACAAAGGATTAATAAATTCTGTAATCAACTAATTCTGCCTTTCCAAAGGTATAGTCCTGTTTTTCTGATTTACTGTGCTTTCTTACAATGCAGAACTCATGCACTCACCATTTAGCAAGGTTCTTGAGTGGATTGTTTAGGTCTTTTTTTTTTTGGTCTGGACTAAGTAAACACTATGTATGTCACAAGCAATTAAGGAATTCTACATCTTGTGCCTAGCAAGTGTGGTGATTTCACAAGAATAAATACTTTTTGAAAATGGTGTGATAGTAATAGTTTGATAGACAGCGTAGTAATGTGTGTTGTGAGGATCAAGTAGGCATGCTGCTGTAATGAGGACGTAAAAGGAATGAGACTAAAACTTTCCTTTTGCAAACCAGTAAACTAAAGCAGCTGATTCCACTAGACTTAATACTCAATGAATCCACAAATGTGCACTCAAAGTTGATGCGACATCTAAAGGTAAGTTTGAGTTGTACGGATCTGTATTTTAGGAAAATATAATAGTACAGCAGAGGTTTGGACTACACCTTTTTCCTACAATTTTGAAATGGTTATTAGAAGCTAAGCACAAAATGGGAGAGAGAACCAAGTACCTTTCAGTCAGTCCAACAGGAAGCAGGTAGAAGTTTAATCCATATAAGGTGACAAAGGCAGAATTCCTATTCCTTTGGAAGTTGCTTTCAAAAGCACAGCCCTTCTAAACAGCTGAAACACACAGTACGTTATACAAAAACCTCTTTGTCAAAATTCCTACTGCATAAAGTTGTAGGGCTTTCTTTTAAGATCTAAAAAGATTTAAAAACTTATCCATTATTCACTGTATCATGCAGTATTCATGGCAGTCACACAGTCAGGGCCATAGGACTAAGAGCTTGACCCTTGCCTGTGCTAGACTCCCTGATGTCAGGTTAGGGCTGCAACCTCCCTGTATGCTTTCTGCTTATTTCAAATTGGAGCACAGGCAAACAAAGGTAGGAATGCATGAAACTTCCAATTTGATAATGTTTCTTGTCCCAGCTCCTCTAAAGAGATGAGCAGTGATACCTAGGCACTTTTCTTGTGTGGTTTAATACTCAGTGTTTCGGTATTCTGCAGCTATTGAGGCTAAGGGATATCCACTAAGCAAATAATTTTGTATTTTTCTATAATCCACTCAACTACCTGAATTATAGTGCCAAAGTGATGTGTTGTCTCTTGTTTGATGCATACTACTCAAGCAGTGCTTCCAGTTTTCAAATAATCCTACGATCTTGCTACATTCATCAGGAGGAACTGTCAGGCAGACCATCGTGCCTGGGTTGGAGTCAGACTGCAATGCCATAAATGCAAGTTTGCCTACATCAACCTGTAATGAATGCCTTTCCTCAAAATAAAATGGAGTAAATGTGTTCTAGTTTTGAACTATGACACATCTCTAAATGTTGTATAAACTGGGGAAAAAATAAACATGCTTACCAGTATGTTCCTATAGAAAATGAATAAAGGAGATGATTTTTTTATAAAGTAACCACTTTATCTGTGGCCTCTTAAATCTTGATCCTGAGCTTGAGGACTTAACACCAATAATTACTGAATGCTGAACATTATAGACTCAATAGAGAGATTATTTTTAGGAGAAATCATAATTTCCATACTTCTCCCACAATCAATAATCTTGTCTCTATAACATAGAGGTTAATAATATCAACACCTTTCCTCTTACCAATGCTTCATTTCTGTTTCACAGACACCAGCCCCTTTATCTCTCAGATTATCTAACTGAATAATACAAGCTTTTATTCAATACATGTTTAGTTTTGAAGATTTTTATCAACAGCAGTCCTAAAGGATTGTTTACCTAAAATTTTGCCTTCTTGAAACTGAATTGCTGCCTCTCCCAGTGAATCATGACCTATCATGAATGTAAATGCAAACCATTTAATTGTTTTTCTGATCAGAGGGGAAAAGTGAATCAGTGGTATCAAGCTAAAAGAACAAAACCACATTAATCATAACACTTGGTGTTTTGAAGCGGTGCCATCCCACTACTGCTATGGCTGTGTAGGTTGTACATCATGATTTTAGACAACGTTACACAGATGTATCAAACTACCATTGTACACAGCTAGTGAGCCATCAGCTAATTTTAGAAATAAAGATGTTACATCAAATAGGTTAGTATCATATCTAGCATAGAAAGTATTGGAAATATGTTTGTATGAAAATGTTATTCTAATTTTCCGGAGACTGTCATGAACATAAGGACAATGTCAACTTCATTGTCATTAAATTAGCAGTAAGACAATTACCTAAGCAGCTCTGATGATTAGATTAGGAGTGTGGCAGATCTGTTTCTAATGCTCCCCTTGAAGGTGTCTCCAGAGAGTGGACAGGCACCTCTTTGCTTTTTCTTCGTACTGACTGGGAATTTGTGTTCTGTAGTAATGGCTCCCATCACAGAATTTTAACATGCCAAGTGGACATTTAACTGACATAACTTCTATCTTCTTGTCACAGTTGGTCATATGAACAAACAGAGCTGCACCAATAAATCAACCCAGAATGACACTCAGCTCTTCAACTGGGAGTGTGAAGTTTTTCTGTTGTGGTGCTGGGAGACATCACACAGCAAGAGACCATGGAAATTTCACCACATGCACAGCTTATTTTGGAGAAGGAAAAACTAAGAATAGTGCCTAATTCACTAATAACACAAGTTCACTAGTGGGCAGAATGTTCCAGGCTGTCAAATGATGAGGTGCAGATTTAAATCAAGATAAAAAAGAAATAATTGTACAATTTCACCACACGGTGGCACTCAAAATGTTAGAGATGGTACAGTGGAAAGGTGAGGACATGGAAGTGAGGTTAGCCTGTTTTTCTAGCTCAGCTGCTTGTCTGAGAGATACAGCACTGACGCAGCTTTAGTGCCATTTAATTCCTTAGGTCAATTACGTGATCAGAAAAATACAAAGAATATCAACAATCTTCATAAACCACTCCTCACAGAACTGTATGTAACAACAATTCACTCGGACCCCATTATATTGTAAACCTCATCTTACCACTTTTTTTCTCCCACAGTCCCTCATTCCTGCATCATCTCTTGTCAGGCTGTCAGGATGAGGCATTTGGCTAGGGAGAAGGCTGTACAGTCTAAAATTTTACTGAGTTCTAAGTATGATGCCATCCACTAAGTCACTGGGAGCCTTTCAAATAACCTAGCAGAGTCTGACTGGTAGCTTTGCCAAATAAAAATGTTCTTCCATCAATGCCACAGGCAAAACTGCTTTTAACATTAATGAAGCTGTATCAGTCTTAGAGAGAATGCAAAATTCACCTACTTAATACATAATACATGCCCCTTCTACAGAGAAGAGACGGGGTTTTGTGTGGTGAAAAGAAACGGGGCTGATGGAAAACTGAACACCACTGGGAAAGCCATTCCTGGGGAATTTGACCTTATGGATGGATGTAAGGCAACATGGAAAGAATATTGAGTAGACAGTGCCAATCAGTGTAAATTACTAGCAAGATATGCTCTAGTTGGCATGAGCCTGAGACAAACTGTGAGAGCAGCCTGGGAGTGTCCTCAGTGTAATTCTTCTCCACTTTCCCATTCGAGACACAGTCCTAGAGGGACAGCCCTTGGCAGAGGAATTCAGTCTGTGCTATCTGTATTGGATAGTTACCCTTACAATATTGATACCCCTCTCTTCCTGACAAAGCATAATGCAGACACATCAGACCTGATCTATTTTAATGCAGTACGAGTGTCGTACATCCTCTGCTATTAGGCTGTTTTATTTGTCATTTGTTTATGCTGTTTAATTATTTATGCTATTGAATGTGTTTTGCTCAGAGATGTATTTTAATGGAGGTGCGGTACTTCTACCTTTCTCTAACCATGAAAGTCAATCCACGAGATAGGAGGATGAGTCTGCATGAGTCCTTCAGTTCTTCAGCCATCACCCCCTCCCTTTTTCATTGCAGGGGTCTGGATCAAGAGAAAATGACAGATAATTAAGTATCGTTGGCAGCTCCTGCCTGTTCTGACTTCCCCCAGTTGTGCCACAGCTGGTAAATAAAGTCAGCTCAGCTACAACTGAAACATTTTTGTCAGCTTTCAATTAGTCTGAGAGGCATTTCTTCCATCAGTTTGCCTGGTAAATATGTTAGCCAACAAAGATGAGAATTCAAATGTTCAGATCCTTGGAAGGAATTTGTCTACTTCCCATGTTTCCCTATGTCTAAAAAGGTAACTGAAGGATAACATGCACATCCTGTGCCTATGTGTCCTAAGGCAGTATTTCTGATAGAGAATCTAACAGTCTTGAAAAGGGGCAGCTTTTAGAGCTAGCATAGCCAGCCTTTTCTCCTTTCTACCTATTCCTGTACACATGGAGAGCTGCAAGGAAGAACAGGCAGTCATTCTGAGGTCAGAAAAAGCAAACTTGGATGAGTCCTTAAGATTCACTTAGCTAATACCTAGATAGTCTCAAGTCTGCATCACCACTGGAGGAAAAAGGTCCTTCAGCACTGGAAAATCTAAACCATTATTTAAATATATATGTATATATAAAATCACAATTCTATTAATGTATCTCATACCTACCCTCTATGAGAGCCACTCTCATCACCTGGAATACTGCTGTTTCTGCACCAGCTACTAACTAGCGTGGGCTTTTGGCAGCTGAATGCTGAAGTGCACAGGCTGGTCCAGTTGTTGCTGGTGAACGTAGCAATGCAAAACTGGGAAGGATTAAAGCCACAAGCAGCTGAAGTACAAGCATCCCTGTCTGAACTACAGACTGCTACATGGCTATCTTTGAAACTGCGCCGAGACACAAGACTGTAAAGATAGCTACCTACGTTTATGCCAACTGATAATCCCATCTTATCTTCCTGAGAGCTGATTGCACTTCAGGAGACCAGACTTCCAACTCAACGCAGCATACAACAGCTTCCATACAGATATTCTCAACAGAGACTGCTCGAAGACATGCAGGCTTGAAAACCCGGCCTGGAGGTTGAATATTTGTCTTTGGATGTGCAGGCACATCACCCAGAGCATTCCTATGTGCACTATGGATGAATCAGAACATAGTTGTTTGTCGGTTAAAAAAAGAGGTTTATATATGCTCACAACTTGTATCGTTAATCTTTAATGACAGCAAGAAGCTACAGGTTTATAAATATATATTTTTCATAATTGTGACAACCAGTGACTAGATGCAGTTTGGGTGGAAAATAATCTGAAATACTGTAAGGCTAGGTAAGTTACAAGGCATTATTAGAAAAAGTTGTTTTTGAACTTTTAGTGATATCACAGTATTGTTACAAATATTAGAAACAAACATTCCTTAGTGAAATACAAACACTGCAGAAGAAACTGCAACCAAAAGTAACTTAAGTAACTTACTCGTAAAGTTTACAGTTAAGAAATTCTTAATTTTTTTCCAACAAAGTCAAGGTAAATCAAAGAAACAACAATAAAAGCTTGCACTTAAGGAGCCCACTCTTGAACAGACAGCATCTCCATTACCAAGAGAAATAATTTACCACCGTGTGGGAGGAGTTAGGTTTGTTTAAACCTCTTCAAGAACCTTAATTTTTTTGTCACAGCTTTCCTGAGCTGCAACATGGATTCCAGTCCTGAACAACTTTAGAAACATATATATATTAGCTTTTTGAGTTTAAAACTATAATACAATTTGGTTTATTTCTAAGATACAGGAATACAAAATTTTAAAACTCACAACACTAACACAGTGTTTTCTCCTGGAAGGTGACTAGAGAAAAGTATAACGCACGAGACTTGCATAATTTTATGAAATATTGTCTTGCTACTGTTACTCGGAGAATGCTTATGATTTAGTGAAGTCAGATTGCACAAAAAAGAGCCTAAAAATATAACACCATTTAAGACATAGTTTCCTTAATGACACTTTAACAGAATATTCTACACACAACACAACGATACAACAACCATAGCAATCAAGTCAATCCCTAAAAAAACAGGTGCACCATAATATTGCATAGAAAGAAATCCCTGGTATAAATACACTTGCACTGGAGACTAGGACTTTTTTCCTGCCTTACTAAATCAACGGACATAAGTTTTTAAAAAGCACATCTCACATTTGACATTTTTCTTGGCTATATTCTTTGGAATTACTAGTGCATATGTTATTTCAAGCACAGTTTTATTCTGCATGCTATTGTTTAATGTTAAAAATAAAACTGAAAGGAAAGCTGTTTGCCTACCTCTCCCTAAAAATGAAATGTAAAATGTAAAATAATTGTCTAATGTTGTGTAACAATACAATCAGACCTTTCGAAAAATCAGAAAGCTCAAACAAAACTCAGAATAGCTGAATGAAGAGAATATCCACACAAGATAGGAAACTCCTAGGTTAAAAAAAAACTCTCTGTAAAATAACTTAAAAGCAATATTCATAAGCTGGATAAAGAAAGAGTCGAACCTCAGGAATAACCAATAGTTTAATTCCCTTTGATTGTGGAAGACCTACATTCAAGTCTGTACACCAATTAAAGAAGTCCTCTTACCACCTAACTGTTTTTGGACAATTCTCTCATATAAGCTAAACCTGAGAAACCGTTCCTAGTGAAACACAAACGTTTCCCTGAACACGCTCCATTTTGAAAAATGTCACCATCTTTCATTAAAAAATCCTGATCTGCTCTACATAAGGCTCTTTTTTTTTTACTTTACAGCACAACTGGCTACGTTTACTTCCTACATTAAGCTATATATGCTCGTAAAGCGTTAATTTCGGTGCTCAAAAAGTTTTTAATTTCAGTAGGTAATCCTTCCATATATTCAGAACACACACACACGAAGTGCATACAGGAAACAGAATTACAGATGACTCGCCAAAAGGCCATGCAGTATATAATTGGAAGGTAGGTGTCCTTTTCTTTAGATATTCTCTATAGTGAACACTTTAATCCCATGATACAAACTGCCCAGAGATGGAGTCCATCTCTAAGTTTCAGCTATATGCATTATGCAGCATCAGGTAAGGAACAGTAAAAGCTATAAAGACGATCGTGTCTACACAAATAAATTTAATAAAAAACTAGAACTTCTGGTTTCAGATAGAATATATATTTAGAATATCTGTGTAAGTGGTGAATATATACAATAAATATATTCTGTTATATTAACTATAGTCACAGTTTTTTTACCTAGCTAAATAATTTCAGAGGTGTACCAGGAAGACGCGGTTCTGACAGTAACTCCTTTCACTGTAGTATGGGAAAATATGATCAAATTCTGCAGGATTTCTGCCACAGCTGAAAGAGTGTCTGGAATTAGAACGGATTATTAGATTTTTAGTATAAATTTCATTTTAATGAGAAATCGCTGGACTTTTGGCGGGAACATGAAGGAACAAATGAGATTTCTTCCTAGGAAATGCTGAAAGGCACATAAAGATTTCAATATATATTTAGTAATATGTTACAAAGCAGATTCTGAGTATTTCTGTCGGTTACTTTATGTTTAAAACTTAGAATTAGCAGATGTTTGCCTGTTGGCGCTGCTGCAAAACATTTCATGTATCTGTAGAGATCACGCACATGCATGAACAGACAGCTGTTTGTTCAAGTGATGCGTCTTCCCCTCGCATACACTGCAATAACAAGAAGTGAGCACTTGCTCTGCTATTTAATACGATACTGAGGCACACACATTCACAACAAAAAGTTACTTGCAAATGGTAAAAGGAGAAAATAATTAACCTGAAGTAATGTACATTTATTGAAAATGAGTATAACATTTCAATTATTTTTTACGCTAATGAATAGTAATGTGGTTAGCTAGCTGAAAGTTGATCCCTTCCATTGATTAGGGTAGATTTCACAAATATTGCCAGGAGAGGCATGGAGTCACATGCAAAAACTCTTATCAGCTTCAGTGTGCAACAGCCAACAGGAATGCGTATCAGACACACTGTGCGATTTGACTTACTGCAGGAAGTATCACTATTGCACAGAAAATAAGAATGCACGACTCTGCACAATAAACGACAGACAGGTTTTTACACCTCCAAAGACATAATGAATGTGATTATGAATAATTCACTTAAAAGTGAAGTACGCTACCTAAGGGTTATTGCCTTGCCTACACCTTCTAGCATCACTTGGAAAGGAAGGTGGCACGGGCTTTATCCGTGCAAATAAAAACAGCTGAACTGTCGTTTTTTCTAGAAAAAAAAGATTGGCTTGAAAAATTTGTGTCCTGAAACATAATTCAAATATTTTACTTTGCCTTCTAAAGGTAGTTTTGTGGAACTATGTTCTTTAAAAATGTGTTTAAAAAAAAAAAAAAAAAAGTTGCCTTGCTCCTTTGCTCCTTCCATTAAAATGACTGATGGCCTGCCAACTTGAGAAGGACCCTGTTCAGCACAGGCTTTTCTCCTCAAAGTTATCATTTATGTAGACTGTAAGTTCTATTTGGGATTTTTATTTTATTTCACTTCCATTTATCACAATGCTTCCAGCAAACCCCACCTAAGTAGCATCAGACTGAAAACTAAAGGACTGGAAAGCATACATGGATGCTGCCAGTGGAAAAAGTATTTGCAGGCAGTGCATCTAGACATGTTTTTTGAAATCTTGGGAATAAATTAATGTGATAGAAGTGGAACCGTGTAATCAAAGCAGTGCAGCTTCTGCATGTATCACTGATAGGTTTCTGTTAAAACACCTCACACTTCTGCCACAGATGTCATCAGTAGCTTCCTCCAGTCAAAGCTGGCTGGGCTAACCTCACCTTTTAAAGCTTTAAATGGAGGTGTTTAGAAGAGCTTCCAGAAGACTAGGTCTTCTACTGGAGTTGAACATATTTCACTGATAAGCTGTGATCAAGCTCAAGCCCATAAAGTTCAACTGAGTGTTGAACTAAACATCGGCTTTATTGCTCAAAAGTTCAGGAGTCTGCTTTCCAAAACATTCTTCTGGTGTGCCACAGCCTCAAAAGGTTTAATATTCAGCTGTATATTGGACGGAGGGGTTAAACGTTCAGAAACAGAGTTATAGCATTGGTTAACCTAATGCACACAGAAACTATTTTTTTTTCCCCCTCAAATGACAACACAAGGATGCTTCAGAAAAACTGTTGCCGCTTTAGTATGTGGGTAAGAAAGGCCAAGCAAAAATGTTTTGGAAAGCTCTAACACATAAATAAGAAGATGTTTGGCTGCATTTCCACCATATTTCAAAGTGCTCTCAAATGGAGACAAGTTCTCTTCCTTCTCTCCAGTATTAAGGCTCTCATAACAAACTAGGTTTAACTAGAAGACACCTGGGCTATCTTTGTCAATCATACTACTTAATATGCATTCATCACAAACAGTTTAAGACCCAAGTTCTCCAATTCTATCTTTTTAGATGTGTGCTAGTGATACATAGGGTTACTTCAATACAAGATCAGGGCTTTAATATTCTAAAATGTGAAATACTCAGCAGGTGCTGACAGTGTACTTCTTTTATATTCTATTTCTATGAAGATCACAGGGATGAGAAAACTCGTTGGGGAACTGAAACCAAGCGACCAATACTACAGGAAGGCTACTGTTCATATGATTTCAATTAAACCAGAAAAAGTGGTATAAAGAAATTAAATGAAATGCTCTTTTCCCATCAACTTGCCAGACCGTTTTTTCCAGAATTCACAGGTTTAATTATTCTGACTCAACCAGGCCCTCAGGAGACAAAAGTGCCCTCAAATCCCACCGAAGTTGAAAGGTTCCATGAGAACCCGGCATTAATCAAGCTGTTGGGGATACTTAACCCTCACGAGGAGCACAAAGAATACAGTTAAATTACACTTTATTCCTGAACAACCTACAAAAGGTCCAAAATGTTGAAGGCCTGATCTTACAGCCCTTCATAATAGGAAGATGACACCAGCATTCGTTCCACCACTCTCAGAAGTCATCTTTGTAGAAGTCCCTCACTTGCAAACACAAACGTGCCTAAGTCCTGGAAAGCTAGCACCCACATTTGGCACCAGCACAACCTGTATTCAGCCCAACTCCCGAAAAAGCAAGTTAAAAAAGGAAAATGCTGTTCTCTCTGCTAACATCCAAAATAGATCTTTGAAGGCAGAAGTGAACCCACTCTGCAATTTCAATGTTTTTTATTGATACATCTGTACTTCCAGGCAAAGATATTACTTTTCCTCAATCTGACTAACAAAATACAGTTAGCTTTGTGAAATTGGCCACTTTCTGGAATTATTCAGAAAAATCTGGAACATTTTGTTTTGCAAAAGGCAAGCTCCTGCCCTGATACCTTAGTATAACAACTTCAATCAGACTGTTAACAGAAATAAAACTGGAAATGTTGCTTGGGATGCAAACCAAAATTATGGATTCAATTCCTGCCCCCTCTAATTCTTTGGTGCAACTTCAGGACTATCCTGCCAACTTGACCGCGAGCAGCTTTAGGGAACAATCCTACCGAAACAAGCATGACAGACCTTTACAACGTCTCACGTGGACTTTAACACAAAATGCTTGCTTTATAAGTCCTGTTGGTAGGTTGTATTTCCATTAATACGTAACACAATTTTTCTTAGCATTTTTCTAAATATGCTTGAATATATGAAACAGGGTTCAAAATTTTAAAACTTCAGTCTTTGCTACAAACCCATACCATTTTTACAGCATGAGAAATACAGCCATACCTGGGGGTATCTGTTTTGGGGGTCAACAACACCATCTGTCCCCTGCAATTAACACAAGTGACCGCGTCCGCGTGGACGCTGGGTCTGTGGGGCTCTGGGAAGGGATCCAGCACCTCAACGGCTGAGGAAAGAGGATGGGTGCCCAGGGCAGTGCTGCCTGTGTTACCAGATCCCAGTGCTGTGGGCACAGCACCCAGGAAGATTTGTTTGCACCAATGGATCCTCATTTTCACTGATAAGTCCTGTAAATATTGCCAGCCTCCCTCCCCTCATTGCAGACCCCTCACCGTGCAGCAGCTTTGGTCACGAGCTTGAGGCGGAAAACACCGCGGTGTGCCGGCCACACTGCTGCCGTGGGACTTCACACCTCGCACCCAGCCTTCGTCCTGACTGGCGACTGAACGCTTATCCCTACGCGGCATTAGTAAGATAGAAAAGATAAATAATTCATCTGTAAACGGAATTCAAAAAACTATCTTCTGGCGGCTTACGAAGAAGCTTCTGGAAAGGTCGGCTGGGTGGGACTGTGGTTGGGATGGTGGGAAGGGTGAGGTGAGGTGAGGCGAGGCCGGAGGGTGCTGGGACGGCTCTGTGAGGCGAGGCGAGGCTGGAGGGTGCCCTGGCTGCCCCGTGAGGTGGGTGAAACCGGAGGGTGCCGGGGCTGTCCTGTGAGGTGAAGTCAGGGTGCCGTGGCCGCCCTGTGAGACGAGGCCGGAGGGAGCAGGGTCCCCCTCAGATGAAGTGGATCCAGGCGGTGCTGTCGGGGTCCTGCGGCGGGCAGAGGGCGGCCGGGGACAGCGGCCGGCCCCGCAGGCGGTAGTTGGCGCCGCCGTTGTTGTCCCAGTACTCGGCGCCGGCCACGCGGTAGCGGACGGCGAACTCCAGCGTGGCGTCGGCGGCGACGGCGGCGCCGAGGGGCAGGTGGAAGGCGAAGCGGTCGGTGCTGCCGTCGGGGGGGCCGGAGGGCTGGTAGGCGGCGGGCACCTCGGCGCAGCTGGCCCAGCGGTTGAGCGTGTAGCGCACCGACACGGCCTTCTCGTAGGCCAGGTTGAGGACGCGCACGGCGCCGCGCAGCCCCGCCGGCTCTGCCCGCACCCACTCCAGCCTCACCTTGTGCTGCCGAACCCGCTCCGCGAAGCCGGGGCTGGAGCCGGGCTGCGGAGGGAAGAGCGGCTCCAGGAGCGGCGGCGGCGGCCCGAAGAGCACCGGCTCCAGCTCGCCCAGCGCCGGAGGCTTCCTGGTCTTGAGGAGGTCGGCGGGGCGAGGAGGCGGCGGTACCCGCGGCAGGTCGGCCTGGCAGAAGTGGCGCACCGAGGTGAGCTCCAGGCCGAGCGAGTCGGCGAAACGAACCGTCTTGCGGCGCGCCGGGCTCTGCTGCAGCGCCGGCCTCAGGCTGCGGTCGCCGGGCGTGGGCAGCGACTTGGCCCGGCGGCGCTGCGTGGGGCTGGGGGGCACGGCGGGCACCGACGGCTCCCGGCCCCGGGGCGCCGCCGGGGGCTTCTCGCCCGCCGCTTCCCGCACCACGGGCGGCGGCGGCGGCGGCGGAGGAGGAGGAGGAGGATCGCCGTCGGGGCTGCAGCCGCCCTTGCACTGCTCGGCCAGGCTGCCATAGAGGCAGGCGCTGCAGCTGAAGTTGCGCGGCAGGTAGAGCCGGGGCGGCGGGGCGGGCACGGCGCTGTGCAGGGAGCCGGCTTTATCCATCGGGGCGGATGGCCGGGGGGGCTAGCGCCCTGCTCGCCGCCTCAGCCCGGCGGCCTCCCCGCTGCGGCCGGCGCCGGGGCCCGCCGGTGGGTGCGGGATGCGCCGCCGCTCGTCATCCTCCTGCCCCCATCGCCTCCCCGGCCTCGGAGCGCAGCCCCGGCTGCTGCCACCGCTCTGCGGCTGCCCTCGCTCTCCTCCTCTTCTTCCTCCTCCTCCTCTTCTTCTTCCTCCTCCTCTTCTTCTTCCTCCTCCTCCGCCTCCGCCTCCGCGCTGCGTTCTGGGTCTTTCCCGGAGGATCTCACCCAGCAGGAGGAGGCGGGCAGGATTCCCCGCTTACGGTTCATTGCGGCACTCTTCCCCGTCCGGCCCGTTACAGAAATAGCTGCTGAAAGGAAGAGGCAAAAGGCTCTGGCAGATTAGAAGGGGGCGATAAGAAACGGCTGGCTCTCGAGCTGGAGCCCGCAGTGTACATTTAAAGGAAGAAATCCAACTAATCCGCTATAATGTGATCAGGGTGCATCTGCCGAATAAAATACACCTGCCAGAGCCCGGCTGCAGATTGCCATCTGTAGGAAGAACAGCTCCGGTCTAGACGCGGAGCGCTGATGATGAAAACACAAACAGCGTTTGTTCTTTTCAGAAGGTTATTTAATAATTGCCAGGCAATATTCAAATTAATTAGACGTAATGAAAACCAGACCTGGTGCGGGCAGTTCGAAGAGCTAAAAGGCTAGTTTAGCAAGCCGCTTCATTCCAGTCTTTCCATAATCTGGTGCTCATTTTTAATTAGTAAATTGCATTAAGAGCAATGATCCTGCCAAAGGCTGAGCCTGAACTGTGTTGACATCTGATTCTCATTTAACTTCTGAGCAGGAGCTTTTACATCCTCGTCATTTTATCTGCAGCACTTGCTGTTCCTTTGCAAGTCTAGGCAGTGGAAATACGGCTGATGGGATTACCAATGGGACAAGTGAGCCCGATAAGGACCAAGAGTTTAAAAAAAGCCACCAGGACACAGGGAAAAGCTTCCTGTTGTCTCATATTAAAGCTATAGGCTTTAATTCCTTTCTTAGTAAGTAAGAAAATAATTCCTATGTTATTTCCACTGAGTCCCAAATCTTTTAAATGGCACATAGTTCATAAGTAGGGAATGAAAAAATATGCCCAGCAGTGTTAAATTTGACACCGTTATAATTCCCAATGATTTGTGGTGGCATTCTCTTAAATTTACAAGATGATCACAATTTTTGAAAAGTCAAATAGTAGTAACAAAGAATTACCTCTGAATTCACTAGCTCAGGATCATAAAACTATCTTACGTGTCCTTTAACTCGTACTATAGGAAGGATTCATCAGGCCACTTTTCCATGCTTCCCTCACAAAAATGAGCATTTCAAGAAAACGTGAACTCATGCTTGGTTTTCATCTGCTTGTATTAATTTAGGGGAGAAAAGAACTGACCCAAATAGTTGTTGAAACAGGCTTTAAGGCTGCATCCTTTAAAATGTTTTTAGTAATTTATCTGTCACAATAAAAACACTTGATTTTTTTTTTTTTTGCTAATGTTAACTTCACTTTTAAACCACTGGACAGTGAGAAAATTGTTACATTAATGTGTAAAGTCTTTGTGTTTTTAAGCTATTGTGAAACTATCGGAGCTAAAGTGGCTTAAACCTGTATATACTGGCAACAAGACTGGGGTAAGTTAGTTTCTGCTGTATTTTACACAATAGGGATGCCTTAGCAGCTTCCCCTCTTCTGGTAACCTCAGTTGCCTAACTTCTTCTTATCATAAATTTATGTAATACTCCTGTTTTTTGGCTTTTTCAAGCTTCTTGTTGCAGCCCACAATCTTCGTAATATTTTGTGGAAAACAAAAACAAAAACACAACAACCAACTGCTTTCTTCACTAATAATTGTAAGCTGTGTAGCTCATGTAACTGAGTTAAAAATGTAGATTCCCCAAAGTTAGTAAATGGAAGACTGGCATAAAAAGTGAGAAAATCCTGTGATAAGAAAACAAAAATATAACATGGTGAGCTTTGGACTAGCCAGGTCAAAGCACCATGAGATGCAGCAAGAGTAGAAAGAGATTTCATATAAATGAATGCCCACTGTAAATAATTTCAGAGAATATCCTTATGGAGTAGAGTTAAAGAAAGCCTTTTACAGGGAATGGGAATTAAATGGTAACTAAATCATCAAAGCATCAATTTACCAGTTAATCCTGGAGGTGCTCAAATTTTCACTTGTGGTTTCCCCCAGTGACCTCAAGCTCTGGCACACAGGCTCCTCAGCCTTGTCTCTCTTGAGCACTGTAACCATGTCAACTCACCAGGAATATAAAGCTGCTGCTTTATCTACACTTTTGCTCATTTCCAAACAGTGAAGCTGTGGGAACACGTACTACATCTTTCACTTCTGAAGGGGTCTTTATTACTAGGCTGGTCTTGCTCTTCCTGTGAATTTAAGAAAGATGTGGTAAATTAAACAGTTTAAGGCACTGAAATTTAACAAACATCCACAGAAATTCCCTCAAATAGCCCGTAGCCTTGTGCTGTGATGTGGAAAGTGTGGCAAGAGTTTGTAAAGGGAAGCGTCAGACACCTTCACTTCTAACAGGAAATTCTTTCAGCTTTGCCTACTGTAAATAATTGTACACAACAAATGCTAACATTCTTAGAAGTGAGCAAGCACTACCACATACGCAAAAACTATGGCTTAATATATGCAGTGGTAGGCACCCGTACACCACCCCCTCTCTATCTCAGTTTAGTTCACAGAATTACGAACATGTAAGTTTAAAAAGTCTAATCTGTTTTACATTGCTAGCTACGCTAAGGGCATTATCCAAGGCTCTTTTCTAAATATTAATGTCAGCAGCAATTTGATAATGAAATAATGAGTTCTGACATAGCTAGCCCCTCTAAAGCAATACCCGCTATATTTTCACTGGAAAATAGTATTTTTTGACAAGACAGTTTTGAAGGTTCCAGCAGGAACAGATCAGTTGTCACGTAAATCGTTGAGCTTTGCAGTGTTGCTCTATTATAGCGTAAGAAAAGCAAAAGGTCTTACATTAAAATTAGTCTCCATTGACTTAGAAAATGGCAATCAGGTGGTGTTTTTATTCCTACACCCTCCTCTCCCTTTGCAGATTTAAATAGCACAACTGTAGAATAAAGTTTTGTAGTAATAACATTGTCCTACTAACTTTTTGTAGACCAATCACTGCATCTTCCAGCTGGCATCAGAAATGTTAAAGACAGCCTCTTGTTCTGCATGTGTAGCACTGAGTGACCCTGACATTTCCGCAGTGCCAAACTGCATTTAAAATCAGTCTGATGCCTGAGAATTTCCAGCTAACCAAACAAAACCTGGTCCTCTCTTTTATTACAATTTAAATGATGTGGAGAGCAAAACTGATTCAAATCACTGAAGGCAATGAACTGGGAGCTTTCTTCTGTTGCATTTATTTATTGTCTTGACTCCAGGTAATCTAGGAGAAAGCAGATGCTGGTGCTGGGGAGCATTAAGCAGAACTACGATGGAACCATTAATAGGGGAGGAGTGTCTGAGTGCTGGGGCTTATCCAAAGTGGCCACTGTCACATGTCTGCTCCAACTTTCCAGAACAGGTTTATTTTTAGTAATGAGAATTGTAGGGAGATAAAATGGATGTAAAGGCGAAGTGCATTATGGTTACGTCAGCTTTTGAGATGAAGTTGTGACTCAGAACGTGAATTCAAAAGGTCAGCTTCTACTCTCATTTACATCTGTGCAGCTCTTCTGATGCTGATGAACTATGTAGGTGTTACACTCGAATATCACCCAAGAGTTTAATAATTTTATGTGACTACATGAATCTGGCACTGATATTTACAATGACAGTTTGTAAGCCTTGAATGATCCATTTGTTTTGCATGCACATATTTTAAAAAAAGACTCCCCTACACCATTTCATGTTAGTGAATAACTCAGACCTCTAATTTTCCCTGAGAAAATATCTTAGTCAAATCTCAGAGAAATGCCAGATCAGAACTGGATAATATACCTGAGTGAGGCACAAAAAATGTAAGTATCCTGTTAAAGAACAATGATATTGATCTTTAATAGCAAATATTACCTTCTCCTAACCA
Source organism: Oxyura jamaicensis (assembly GCF_011077185.1). Classification (NCBI taxonomy): domain Eukaryota; kingdom Metazoa; phylum Chordata; class Aves; order Anseriformes; family Anatidae; genus Oxyura; species Oxyura jamaicensis. The sequence goes on along the minus strand of NC_048903.1, from coordinate 16,204,958 downwards.
GGATGTGCAGTCTTTAACTATGAGGATGCGAGCTGTGTGATTCATGGAGTTCTATCCACGATGTTTGGGCTCAGAGATCAAGTGAATGTTTCCAAAGGACTGCATGTTCTGACCAACAGAGCTGTGACACTTTGAAGGGTGACTTTGTGGCTGGTTTGTGGGTTGCTTTTTTTTTTTTTTTTTTTTTTTTTGCTTTCTACTTTAAATATCGAGATCCAAAGAAACCTATAGTAATAACAAGAAAATCGAATACTAAGAGTTTACCTCAGTTCATGACCTTGTGAATCTGCCTTCTGTACATCTTGAAGCTCACACACAATTTTATTAGTTAAGCATTAACCACCTCTGTTGACTTAAGTGATTGGCTTAAGACTTCAGGAAAGCACGTAAACTATACCAAGCCCCAAATTAAGACTGCAGTGGAAAAGCAAAGAAAAAAAAAAAAAAAAAAGGATCTGTCATTTTTCAAAGATGATAAAGAGCATTCCATTTAAGCTATTTTTTCTCATACAAATAGTTCTGCTCTTTTTAAACAGATTGCTTGTTTTCAACAAGGATAAGTAACAGCAGTGCTTGGGCTCTTTTGGTCCTAAAACTTTAAATGTAGATTTTAATGAAAATATCTGAATAAAGGCACTTCAGGATGTCCCCAGATCCCATTTTCTGCTAAGAGTGTGGGCAACTGTCTTAATGCCGTGCTATAAAATAAACACACCGTTTCTAGCAACTGCAAATGGTCTCAGTAGTGCTTGCTAATGATTTTAGGAATTAAAACACGCACCTCACATTCTTGATTTTAATTTTTACATTTTTTCAAATTTAAAGGTCTGTTGGTCAGGCAGTTATTCATTGCAAGTGATTAATTGTAATAGATTATTTAGATTCATTGTATTGTAAGATCAGTTTGTCTCCTCATTTTGTATTTGTTTCTTCATCACTTTTTCTTTCATTTCCTTTATTTGGCCATTTCACATCCATTTTCCTCCTACACACAACTCTTCCCTATTCACGTTTTTCAGACTTTATATAGACTCCCTCCTTCCTCAGTGTGCATTCAGCACTTTGCTTTGGTTTTTCCCCCTTTCAAGCTGCCTGGTTTTGTGGTTTCTCCAATCTGCGGTTCTTGGCTGCCCGTCCAAGCCCTCTGAAGGGCTTCAGAGCCCATTCCCACTTGGCATCTCCAGCCACCTCAGCTTCGGGTACGAACATCCACATCCACCTACAGGTGTGTATGTCCCATCCGCACCCCCCCCCCCCCAAAACCCACGGGAGAAGCCTAGCTCGGAAGGGAGGCCAGGAGCTGAGGGGCAGCCGCCGTCCCCGCCTCGTTTCCTCACAGACAGATCCCCCCCGGGGACCTCCCCTCAGGAACCCGGCGCCATTTTCCCGCCCGGGGCGTTGCCGTGGCGACGTTCCCTCAGGCGGCGGTGGCGGGGCCGAGGCCGGGCGGGATGAGGGGCGCGGCGGGCGGCTGTGGCGGCGGGGGGCGGCGGGCGGTACGGGCCCTGCTGCGCCTCAGCGACCGCGGCGCCTCCCCGGAGAGCCGGGCCCCGGGCTGCGGCTGGGAGGAAGCCGTGAGTTCTACGGCAGAGGGAACCTTTGACATTATGTTATAGGGAGTTTATACTCGTTTTTACACGCAGAGTGAAGAAAAAAAGGCAGATGCTTCTCTGATATGCTGAAGGAGTGACCAGTGCTGACCTGTGACACATAGATGCGTCAGAGGTTACACTAGTCTCTTCTCTCTGATGGTAAAACTGAAAGCCTGGGCGGAGGAATTATGATAACTCTCAGTTCCTTCTTTCAGTTCAGGAGTACGCAACACAACAGACTAGGCCTGCTTAGGAATTAAATTCCTTTTGTACACAGGAATAACGTTGCTGTCTTCATTTACATCAGCCAAGACTATTCCTTCTATATTTTCCTTATTATTTTCTACCCTGTCTTAGATTTAACATGCTTCTCCATTACCAGGTGCAAGGCTGGGGTACCACTGATCCACTTGCTTGCTTTCAGCTGCAAAAACAAATCAAGAAATCAAAGGCAAGTGAAACTTCCAACAACTGCCTGCTTTGCTTAGACATGTTGCAAGCTACTGACAAATGTTCAGGCCAAGAAGTCAAGACTACAAGAAATCAATCAAAATCAGAAAGCAGGTTAAACACAGAGGCTGACACTGCTTCAGAAGAGATTTCAATCCATTCTATTAAGTCTAATTGTTCTACAACATACAGCACTAAACCAGAAATACATAACAAAAAGGTAAACTCTTTCAGAACATGCCAGGGTAAAAAGAAGAACCTGCCAATAAAAGAATACTCAATGTGGAACCTAGAAGATGTGAAAAATCCAGACGCTGTAAAGCATAAAGTGATAAAACCCCAGGCACTTGATGTGCTTGATCCAAATGGCTGTGAATCTTTGACTTCAAAGTCTTCACAAGTACTTCCACCAGTGAAACGTGCCACTCCCAAGGATACTTCAGACCCTTCCTGGAAGAACAAGCAAGCCATTATCCTTCAGAACACACTCAATGGTACTTCAGTTGAGATTGCTTCCTGCAGTCACGACGCTAAAGAAACAGAGCAAAAGGGTAAAAAAGGAGATGACTCTATGAATGATAAAATGAAGGAAAAAGGAGAAATTCGTGAACCATCAGCGTTTTTCTCAAGTCTTTCAGAGGTCTCACTGCTGCAGGAAGATCCTGAACCATTATCCTGGGACTGTGCGCTTACATCTGACAGAAGTATTGCAACCATTCCTAATCCTATTGCTTCCAAAAAGAACATTCATCACGCCTGTATGCAGGTTCCACACACAAAAGGAATACAATACACAAAACATGACATCCGAGGCTCTTTAACCTACAATGCCAGGAACAGGTATGCTGAGGTCAAGGAAGGAAACAAATCAAAAATGCAGGTGGTTCCCCTGCTTTCTGGACTATTACCTTCCCTAAAGGCCAGTCACACTGCAAGAGCTGAACTGCCACCTAGACTGAACTAACACTTCTATATTGTAGTCTCATGCATTTTTTTTCCTTGTTAATTTACGGGGAAAAAATAAAATTTCCTCGTGAGCTACTGGGATATTTGTAGTTTTTTAAAATGCTATTAATAGCATAAGCTGATGAATGCCAATTACTTTCACATAGGTTTAGTTTCTTCCTGACCACAAGATAGATTCATTAGTCTTAACAGCTTATGCTGGGGATGCAGTGCAGCCTCTTCATTTAGATTCACTCTGAATGACTACTGTAGCCTGCTATGATAATTAGGCCTTTGATACCACTGATCACTGAAACAATGTCTAACTTTAAGAACATTCTACTCTGCAAGGCCCTTAATAATACCCTTAAAACAGTGCTAAATCCTACTGAGCTTCACAGACAAACATTTGCATACATTCCTTGCTAATTTGGCACCAGGAAGAAACAGAAATGATCTGAAAAGCAGACAGTGATGAGACTGACAGTCATTTACAACTGCTTGTTCTTGTTTAAAGTAGATTTGTTTTTTAATCCTGTTACTGTTTTCTTTGCTTGTTTCTGTTTAATAGATGTGTATTCTTGTATTCTTGTTTCATCTCATCATACTAGATAGGCCTTCCAGATCAAGTTCTGTTTTGTTTTTGTGTTAAACAAAAAGCAAATTAAAAACCAGCAGCCTTTCCATAGAGACATCAATAACTGCAATTCCATTGTAGCAGCTTCTTCCCCACAAAGAGCATGTTCCTTTGCATTCAGGACAGATCCACTGCAACTTACACTTCCCCTCTCCTGATGCTTTGATAAAGAGTCAGAGTAGGGAAAGATAACGTCAGTGCAAGACCCCCCCAATAGGATATAGTTTAAAACAGAGCTTTAGATTGAGGAATTCTGTACCTTTTTAGATTTATATCTTTACTAATTAAGCATGTGCATAAAAGTAAAGCTTTTAGCAGTTTTCTGTCCTCAACTTGTTAATTGTGCTCAGGTATCTGAACATCACAGCTAGAGAATAATCACCTTCCAGACGTGTAGTTTCAGAGGAAGAAAAGAAAAAAAGATGATACATATTCTGTGTATCTAAATAAACTGTTCTGTGTTTATTCCTTTAAAAAAGGGAAGGATGATGTGGTTTTCTCTCCTTCCACAGTCCTGAAGTGACATGACCCCCAGAGAAGAACAGAGGAGTTGAGCGCTAGTGTTAAGTAACAGTTCCACGCTGTTTGCTTTGTCTCCTAATATTATTCTTCTGGGAATTGCTTAGGGTAATCTAGAAACCTTTTAGAACAGTAATTTGTACTGCAGGTGTGTAATTCTTTAAGCATGTACAGCGGCGTATCAGCTCGAGGTGCAGAGCCCTTGCACTGGAGGTCAGAACAGGGCCACCATTTGGGGGGCAGTAAACTTGATTTTTCAAGCTACAGCACCTCTGTATTGGAGAGGGGAGTGCCACCTACTGAATGGCTAACGAACTAAGTACTTCTGCCAGAAATAGCACACAGTTGCTTTCAAGCTTAGTCTTCTGCATTTCTTCGCTCTTGAAGAAGAAAAGCTAAGCATTCTAAAAATTCTAAAGGTGTTGCTTTGGACAAACATATAATGTGATAATTGTTCAAAAAGGGAACAAGACACCACTCTGTTCAAATCTTGACAATGCAGCAGTACACAGTTTCTCAGTGTTCTTGTCAATGACATATTCCAACTGTTTTTTGCCCAACAAATAGCTACAAAAATTTACTATCTCCACAGTACAGTATTTCCCTCAAAAGCTTTAGCATAGTTACATTTACAGCAGTCATGTAATAGGTCTTTGATAAGCACGCACAATGATACATCAACTTAAGATATAGAGAATGAGACATCAGAAATGCAATCTACATACATTCATACAGGACAGTAAGTATCAATGTGTTTTATTACCTCTACTTAATAAGTTAGATTTCATGAAGTGCCTATATCCTGCACTATTTCATGCTGCTTTTGTTGCAGTCAATTTATACATACCTTAGGGTAGACTGTATGGATAAGGTTTTGTTTCTATGTGATGCTTTTGTGATATTAAAGAAACGGCACAGACAGTGATTTTAAAACAGGGAAATAGGTTAAGTGGGAATGTTAATTTCCATTCATATTTTGATGCAGAAGAAATAGATCATTATAGCTGCTACTAAGATCTATCTGCATCTTTCATCTCTTCCAAAACTCTGGGTATCTGAAAATCTCCACCAATGATTTTTTGCAGTCAAGCTCTAAGTTGTTAATTTCCAATAAACATTTTATTTTTTTTATTCTTTTGTAGTAGTAGTAACTTTTGTCTTACCTGCTATTCAATCATAGTGCTACGATTACTCATTCTGACAGAACAGAGGCATCCTCTAACAAACGATATTCTTCACTTCTTTGTCCCCTTTCCTCTCACTTCTCTTTTGGCAGTGTCTTTTCCAGTCCTGTGCTTCATATTTAAATATAAAATACAAGCTCTCCAGTGGAAGGATCCTTCACAAATAGTCCCAAGATAAGTAACTCAGTCCATTTATATTTGTTTCAAGTCCTCTGTTTTTCATTACATAGAAAATTCAAATGTATACGCATCTGTGAAATTAATAACATTAATAACAGTGAGGAAGGAAAGAGTTTCTCCCACACAGAGAACAGAAAATATTGCTGCTTCAGCAAGCCAACTGAAAAATGAACTGCATTATCAATTAACAGTAAGCAAAGCCAAGTGTTCATTATAGTGCTTACAAGTTGCAGCCACTGCAGACAGCTAACTCATTCTTTATAGAAAAAAAGAGTTCGAAGTTGAACCTAAAAATTATATTTCCACTAGTAACTAATACAGAACTTCTGTACGTTGTTTCACGGGTAAAAGGCTCGGGCAGAGATGCTCCTTTCATTGCCATCAGGTACAAAACAAGTCCCCACTCCACCAAATACCAGTAAGCTAAATCATTACTTTATGAGCGTGGTTGCAGTAGCTCATGGAGACTTGGCCCAGTCAACCAAGTTTACAGGAGATTCAATTAAAAACTAATTGCAATTTAATCTCCAGCAAATCTCCTGCAAGAAATGGTATTTCCAGGAGGGGAACATTTCTAGCCTACCATAGCAAACCTTTCCATTGTGCTCCCTTAACAAATGGCTTTAAAAAAGAAAGGGATACTGGCCAAATTTATTCTACTCACACTTCTCAGGACAAACAAAAGGAATTGCCAAGAAGGGTGTAACAAAAGTCACCCAGCAAAGCTGCTAAGTGAAGGATTGGAACAGAAAGACACAAATTCACAACACTTAAGTCATGATAAACGTGATGAAGTTATGTGACCTTGAAGACACTGGGTTCTCCTGCCCCAGGAAACAGCAGCTTCTTGTTTACATGCAGACTCTCTCAAGAATAAAACCATTCCCGCTCAGGGAAAGGAAATAAACTTAAGTGCTAGATCAGCTGGGAGTGTTTCCTGCATTCAAGGTGCCAAAACAAAACAAGTGAAAGGGAATTGGTAACAACAGTGTAAAAATACAATGAGAGAACACCTGAAAGCTAAAATCAATGCTTCTGTCTTTTTGTTTTAGGTCTAGACTTCCAAGGGACTGATTCCAGAGAACACTTTGTCAAATCCTAGAGCCAGAAAGAAAGTCTGCCTCTCTTAAATTCAATTGTTTTGACAGAATGCAATCAATCAGCTTGCCAACAAGCAATTTCTTTAAGTGAAGGAAATTCAGAATCTAAACACAAACTGATCAGAGATGCTCTCACTGCCAACAGAAATAACAGTAAATTCTCAGCAACACCAAACAAGAAAGTAGTTCAAAAACACGTGGGGCTGATCTCTGAACAGCTATCAGCTTCTTCACGATCTGTCCTTAATCAAGAGCTGGAATTTGTCCTGCCTTTTAGGCTGCCTAGCCCTCTTTGCAAGTTTCACGAGGACAGTCTGTTCAAAGTAGCTAACTTTTATCCACAGGCAAAATCTGCTCTATCTGAATAACAAGCCTGGAATAACTCAACCCAAACTAAGCAGAGTATCATTCCTACAGCTGCTATTCCTGCAAGGGTAGTCAGCTCCTAATACATTGACTCTTTCAAAGATTAACTTTAAATGCTCTGAATGTGAATTTACTTTCTAGATACTTACCACATACTGCCCCCTGGAAATACCTTCTATATTTTGCTACCACTGTGGCTGGATGCTGCCTCACGCACTTACCTCAGTATCTGATGGCACCGAAAACAGCAGCCTGGTACACACCACAGAGTGCTTCAGTCGTGACTATAGCCGCTGTAATAGTCACAGAGCATCTGCTTGTTCACCTACCCTGAATTAATATGGAAGTTTACAAAAGTAATAATAAAAGCATTTTATATTCTCCAGCAGAATAGTGGGATCATTATTATTAATCATGGGGACTATACAGAAGGGGACAAGTATCATCCATGCTCCAACTCAATCTAGTATAATAGTATTAAAATAGTATTAAAAATAGTATTAAAATTATTTTCTCAATTACATACAATATATTGCAAAATAATATGAGCTATTAGAGAAGAATGTGATTTTCTAGTGGGGTACTTTGAAAGCTATTAATCACAAAGCAGTTAATTTCTGCTTCATACTCCAGAGATTTTCAAAATTACAGGAGTAGATGAGAGTGCAGAGGAAGAACTCGAAGTAATCCTTCTGTCCTGACAGTCTGTTGTAGAAGAAAGGCACAGCAGTGAGCTGAAACTATGAAGGTATTCCATTTAAGTTTTGCACTCATTGCTACGAAGTTTGAGGTGGAGCACCACTACTGCTGCCAACCTGGATGCTGCTGGTCAAAAGAACCCAGCCCCAGCTACAGACATCCAAGTCAGCACCAAAGTCTATGTACAGGCTCAGTTAAAGAACAGAACCTCTCTCATGGGTGTTGCAGGTTCATACAATGTAGCACCTTGTTATTCTGATTACACTTGTGTTTTAAGTTTAAACTTCCTAGGATTCATTGGGAAGTATGACTACATAACAAAACTCAACTTTTTTGCAGCCTCTGGAGATCAAGGACTGACGCTGTAAGATTGCTCTAAGTTACAAAACCTCTACCAAACCAAAAGGTACCCAGCTTTCAAAAGGTAAGATGTTAAGGAGGAATGAGTGGTACTTCCCAACAGGCACTGTAGGCCCTGCCCAGGCCTCTAGAGGAGAACACAGCCATTAAAACAGAAGGCAAAAATTGGTTGAAGTTAACTTTATTCCAAAATATGTATAATTTACAGGACTAAATAAGTGCTTCATTTGTGAACAAAATGTTTCAGTACTTGTGAATAACTTACTAGTAGCTTTGTGTAACACTTCAGTTTCCAACATCGGGAAATATGAAACAGTATTTTGGCACAGGATTTTCTCTGCATGCATTAATATACTTAAATGCTTCACAATTGTTAGGACAACATTCCTTCTTTGGGATTGTCACTTGTAAAACAGGTATAAGAAATGAAAACTTGCTTTTCTCCACTCACTGCAAGTTTATTGGCTTATAGCAAGAATCATACATGAACATCCTTTGAAAACTAAATTTGTCCACTAGATCAAAACCCCACCAGTGATGAGAAAACACATTTTAAGGTCATTTTCCAGACGTATTAACTCACACATGCTTTGGGAAAGGCTCACCTGTGAGATTTATTACTCATCCATTCCAATAGTTACAAGTTTAAATTAGATCATAATCAGATCTTGAGTTCTGTAAGCTGGAAATAAAGGCTATCTTTCATATCTAGCTTTATTTTATCATAGATGCACTTGCAGATATCTGTAAAATAGAATATGATCAGTCTAGCTCTGCATCCGAGTGCTTGAAGCATGCATGTAAAGCGTTACTCGTTGTAAAATGGATGCTGCACGGTTTACATCATCACAAGCCATCTATTGTATTCCATTGCTAGTTATGTTGAAGATACTCCTGAAAAGCCAATATATGAAAAAGAATCAGAAGTAAAGGACTTCCGTTGTTCAACTAGAGATCAGCAGCTCCTTTGGGAATTTCCAGTTTCAGGCTGTCCGATTACATTTTCGATGAAGCGGAAGAGTCGCACACGAGACAAACATAACATCAACCTGACTGCAAAGCAATGCAGAGTTGAACGATGTAGTTCCTTGATGCTGTTCATTGCATAGCAATGGCAATTTAAACAAGAAAATACAATCATGCTCTAAGCAGCAAATCCTTCTAGCACTCATTTTGATTCACATCAACCGTGAAAACAAACAAAAAAGATGGTAACAAAAGGAACAGAAGATGCAGGTTTGCACCATGCATTGAAGCAGCTTGCTACCACTGAGCAACCCTATCCTCATAGTGTCCATAGGAAATCATGAATGGAGGTCTGTTTACAGTAGATCTATTCTATCAGGAACTCAAATATAGCAGCACCTTAAAACAAACATGAATGAAAATGTTTACAAGGCCCACAGCATTAAAAACATTTTGGTGTGAATGTATTTGGAAGAGTAAGTTGTACATTAAGGTCATGTTTAAAGAAAAGAAAAAAAAAAACACAAAACATTTCAAAAATAGCTTAAAGGAAGCTATACAACTTTCACAATAAATGCAAGTAAGTTTGGTTCACCTATGAATTGTCATTTCAGGAACAGATACTATTTTGCAAGTTGAGCACCTTATGTTGATTCACTGTGTATTTTATTAGTCTTACTTATCCCATATTTGAAAACGTATTTTAAAACAAACAAAAAACCCTCAAGATCTTTAAGATAACAATCCTGGCAACGCTTACATTTCTTTTCCAAGCCTCACAGAGATCAATTTACATCTGACTAACCATGTGAGCGTGTTACCAGGATAAAGATTTAAAACAGTGGAAGGCAGTCACCTTTCTTTGTTCTGTTGCCTCTACGCTCTCAAGGTACATATGGCTAACAGGGAAATTTATCCTTTTGTTTTCAACAGAAAACATGACAGTGTGCGCCTTGGAATACAATTTTGAAAGGAGTGTTAATTACATACACAAGTTACAGGTGCCAAAATGGTCAAGGTCTCAGCAGGCTGTCTTTACAGCTTTTTAAGTTAAACAGCTGAATGTATTATCTTTTTTTTTTTTTTTTTTTTAAAGATTCCACGTCATTTGGAAGTGAGAAGTTTCTAGACACAAACAGCTTTGCATAGCTAAGAACATGTGTCATTAATAAACTCTGCCTTTAAACTAGCAATGTCTCTTAAGCTGACACGAAGAGCTAGGGGGATGATTTGCTCCCTACTCAAAGCAGAAGCAAGTATTTACAAGTGCAAATAGACATTACCCTAACTCCTAAAGTAGAAGAACCTTATCTACTCTCATACAAGCTTTTAACATCAAGTGACAAACATGGAAGGCAACAAAACAGGACTTATTTTTTGGCTGCTTTGTGCTTCTCATAGAATGCATGTCCCAAATTTGCTTGGGTTTCATTTCTGTCTGATTGTTCATATACCTTAAAGTGGAATGTATTTAACTTTTGTAAGCCAATGTTCTCTCAGAAGCCAAAAATTTCAAACAGAACCGCTGAATTTTGCCTACACGCGTACACAGCTGCATTACTCTTAAACAGCACAAAACTAAATGCTGCTAAAATGTATCTGTGACTTATGACTATCATCAGCTATCTGACAAAACATAAGACACTGATACGTTTAGTTTGAAAGTGCTTGGAACAAGTTGGATCCATTAGACAGCACAGTTAGTAAATACACCTGTTCTGACCGATTCCTAACAGAACGCTGTAGTCTCAGTGAGGCTGAAATTACGGTAAACAGAATGCAAGATGAGAGTTCTTTTTGACAATCTGATGATCCAGAAGTCCCGTGAAGTCTTTGGAAATAGTCTTACCAATAGGAATTTGTCGGGCTCTGCCGGGCATTTTCACTTGTCTGAAGCACCAACTATCCTTCCCAGAGACAAAAGACTGAACTTGCAGAAGCAGCAGTTGATACACAAAGGTAAATCTCAGGTTTTCTCCTTAAACACTAAAAAGCTCAAGCCAAACTACCGAACTACTGACTAATTCAGTTTTAGAGTAGTATTACACAGACATCCAGATCGAGATCCAGTAATTGCAGCATAACGTAATTAAGCAGGAAATGCACAGAGTAAGCACAAGTAATATTAGTATCACTTCCAGATAAAAATTTGTGCTAAGAGGCTGTGGAGAATCTGATGTTACTTTTTGTGTAGCGGTTCAAGTGGCAGTAGAGGATACAAAAGAGAATTAGCAAAATAGTAAGTCGCTACTGATCAATACTTACAACAGAGACAGTGCCTCGAAAATCAAATCAGAGACAAACTGCAGAAAAAGGGAGATAAGTATCATTTCAGTACTACCAAGAAATAGTTCTGATTTAAATTTATTTTAAAACAATGGCCAAAATAGAAGATTAACCATTTAAAAGAAACCGTTTAATTTTTAAGAGTAGTATTGATCAACAATTTTTCAGATCGGTTTCCATAGCTTTACTGTGGGATTCAGGAACTATGAACAGTCTGTTGTAGCCTTTGCATTTGCACACAAATACTTAACGTATCCAAAATAAGGGACATATGCCACCAACGTAGGATCCAAACTTGTTTCTTTTATGAGGAACCAAACTTCTGAAAAAAATACATTTATTTAGGGACGTAGGTCACTGACGAAAGACAACGTGGGTACATTTAATGTTTTTTTTTAATGCTTTCAATAAGTAACTTCATCTTGTAGTATTGTGCTCATCTAATGAAAGTTCAAACTTTTAAACCGATGAGGAAAGGAAATGGTATTTGCATGTTCTAACAGAACACAAACTTATAAATACTTTTAATTACAAAACAATAAGTAACAGTCATATTGTAAGACTGTCCACACAAACTCCCCCCCCCCTTTTTTTTTTTCTGAGAATCACTGATGTTAAAAGGTTTGGCTTACACCTTAACAACATGGTGATTCTCATTTGGATTCGTAAATTACCTTCAAAGTCCTTGAAATGCCAGCCAGTCTCTCAGAAGGTTGAAACTCAAAGCCTTCCGTAATTCTGTTCCTCATCACTTAAAAGTCCCTCTCTTGCAGAAAAAGACCAGCTTGCTATATGCAGAGGTAACAGTTTCTCACTTCTGCCTTCTACAGCTGGGGAAAATAGTTTTCCCCAGCTCTCAATTCCCTTTCTCTCAGTAATCTAGGAATCAGATTTAGAGCAGCTCGTGTCAGTCTAGACAACTCGCACAGTGAAAATGGCGAAGCCTCTGCATGCAGAAGCGTTCTCCGCTGTTCCAGCCAGGGGGAAGAAAGGAGAAGGAAAAACACCTCCAAAGCCCAAAGATGTAACACGACTAGAAAAACACTGCAATACAATAAATTAACTCAGTTTTGTCATTTACCTTATTTCTCAACTTCAAAGTAGGTAGGTAAACACAAATCAGTGATACCTTACAAAATAGAGAATTACAAGCTATGTCTTCCTTTTCCAGTACATCCCACCCCCAAGATTAAAACTCTAGACCTCACGAAAACTGGTGGGACTTTCCCCAAAGCAAAATTCTTGTACTCTCCCTTGGGAGTACGGTATTTATTTATGCAGTTTCTTCAGCTAGCGCCTGGAAGTGTCTGAACACCCACCTAAAAGTGCTGAAAAACTAAAAAGGCAATGCATTTGTGATTTCAGGCCTTTTTTTTTTTTTTTCCTCTCCCCAGGAGGAAAATGAAAGTTTCAAGGTTGAAGAGATGATCTCCAGCATCGAGATACTTACTAGTGTGTTGATTTAACTATAGCAATTTAAAGAGTAGTGGGAAGAGAGAATAAAATGGAAAGGTATTGCTCATTTTCAACAAAACAAGCTAGCTGCATTGGATGAGTAACCGAACTCCCACATCCTTGAGTTGAGGATATGGAGCTGCACACAAAGTGTAGTGAGCCTTCAAAAACTAAGGCTTGGATGAGCAACTACTGGTGGGCTGCCTAGTAAATACACAGCCAGTAACTCCTCTCATAATAGAGGAGTAAAATCTATTACAGGCCCAGGAATTTGACACAAAGATGTTTTGCTTTTCATTTAAGGTAACAGAAACTAAAACCTGCCCAGGACAAAACCAGAGGCCTACATTTTGCAGGTATTGTAAGGAGACAAAAATCAGTTAAGGCTGAATTCCAGCATACATTCACAACTGGCTTACATTTTTCATGTAAATGCATCTACTGCAAGTATGGTACCAGGGGTAAGATAAATATGAAATCAAGGGGTAACACGGTTCTCTTTGACAAATTAGTCTGAGTTTTTGATTACACTCAGCAAGCTCTCCAAAAGCAGCAGGCACCACCGGCTGCAGATCCATGTGCAAAAGCAAAACACACCTCTTCCAAAAGGGTTTTGGTGAGCTGATCTCGCAGCTCGGTTGTACAGAGCTCAGTCTGCTTTGTTTCTGGAAGCAGAAGTCCAAAACCAGGAGAGTTTGTGCAGAAGTATCTTAGCAAATTTAATTTCTGAACTTTAATGTTTTTTGTTAAGATAGTGGAAATATAAACCCTTATAACATTCCCAGCTTGTATCTCAGTAGAGGCTAGGGGAACTTCCGCAAAAACAAATTATTCCAGTTTTTGAGGCACAAGCATTATAACATTTGCATCTAACACTCAGAAATAACTTAAGCAGACCTCTCCTTAAGACTCTAAAAATATTTTAAGTCCCATTTATTACACTAGCTTAAAGGGACAACACATTTTTCTCTGTAATTATGTATTCTAAGTTATTTTCCTACCATTCAAAGGGCATCAGTGCCACCTGGGGAAAAAAAAACTACTGTTTTCTACATTTTTCTTTTAAAAAATACCTACATGTTCAATAATTCAGGAGTCTATGTGTATCTAAGCCTGTTGGACAGGTGTTTGGAAAATACTGACTTACACAGGAGAAAGAACTGTGAAGGCATAAAGTAAAAGACGACAATACAGCTTATTATGTCCATGCCAGATTTAAAATACAAGCTACTAAAAAAAGTAAACAGAAGTAGCTTACACTAAGAGAATCCTCCCCCATAAGTTCAGGGAAGCATCTGAATTGGACAGGTCAGGTTTTGGTCCAGCACAACGGAACCCTATATATAAGCCAGAAATAGATATATATGGGACACCTTGGAAAGTTCTTCCGTTTAAGTGAAGCAGTATCAGCTTTGTAAAGAAGTCTGAGCAAAAAACATAGGCACCACAAACTTTTGTTTAAGGTTCAAACATACATTAATGTTATGCCCTCCCCCACCCCTCTTTATGCACACATAGTGTATGTTGAAGTTACACACTCAATGAAGTACCTTCAGCGTGAGAAGTCTCTTAGGCCAACTGCACGCAGTAACTACATTCAACAATGCAAAATGGGTGACTTGGTCAATCTCTCTCTCTCTCACCCCAATAATTTAACTTCAAACCACACAAAACAGTTTTGTGACACAGTACTCAATGGCTGGGCTTGTCAGAGCTCTGAAACAAGGAGCACAGCTCTTCACAGGTCTGCGTTTCTACCGAACTGAACTGGGACTCCATTGTATTCCAGGCTAAGTCAGCCAGAAGAAAGTCATCCATTGCTGTCTGTGTCTCGTTGCTGGTAAGGAATAAATTCCCCAGATTCTCAAAGCAGCTGTCCATAGTCTGTGTTTCAGCACTATTGAGCTGGACTTTGCTTTCTATGCTCTGGTTAGGTATGTTTTTAGTGGCAGGATATACTTCTGTCTGGGTTTCTGTATCCGATGAGTCAGTACTCATGGAGAAACTAGACTGCTTCAGAATGCTTCCTAAAGGCAGGTGGGTATTACTGTCCAAGAAGAAATTCAAGTCTGTCTGTGTCTGCGTATCAAACATCTCCAAACCTAAGAAGTTAGAATTTCCTCTGCAGCTATATGATTGAGTGGCACTATCTGAAAATAAGAAATCAGTCTGAGTTTCAATGTCCAGCGACTCCAAAACTGGCTCAGAGTTTAGGGTACCAAGCTCACTCTCTTCAGTCTGAGTTTGGATATTGGATGCTGAAAAGAACTCTTCAATGTCGAAGTCTATTCCTGTGCTCTGTGATGGACCAGATGGCAGATGTGTGTCAGCATTAGAGCTAGTCTCGGACAAAAGGCCACGATTATCCAGGGTCTGGCCAGACATGTTTCCTGAAAAGATATTTTCCAGATCACTTAGCAAGTCCATTGTCTGCGTTTGATTATCCATCGTATTTTGAGGTGGAAGTATATTAGTCTGGGTATTAAAGCCGATAAGGGATTCAGACTTCACTGTATCTTGATTGAGGCTCTTGCAATTACTCCTCTGCAGCAAGGCTTGATCTATATTTGCAGTCATTAAGTTGTTTTCTGGAAGCTCAATCTGAGTAGAAACATTATATGATGAATGAACATTGTCAAAGATGTCACTGCACATTACAGCCTGGTCCATCTGCACTCTTCCATCAATGGAGTCCTGTGTTCTATTGGTTTGGGTCTCTCTAGAAATGCCACATGTAGGGAAACAAGCCTGACTGAAATCGTCAGTCTGAGCAGCTATGGATGAAGTCAGTTTGGAAGCAGGCAGCAGCGTCTGTGTTTGTACACTGATGGGCAGTGAAACCTGTGAACTAAATGACAGATCTGTCTGAGAGCAAGAAGACACAGAAGAATCGGGAGTCCAGGCTGCAGCCGGCACAAAGTTCTGTGAAATATAAGATAAGTCAGTCTGTACATTTATTGAAGAAATGTTACTCTTATGACAAACATTCCCCGGTTCTTGACCTGGGCTATTTGGTGCAACCTTGTCCAAGTCAACTTGCACACCAGTACTTACTGGTTCATTATCACCAGAATTTGTTACTTTTGAGACAGGCATAGTGTCTTTAAATACAAGCGTTTCTGCCTCCAATGCTGGAATCAGAATTCCTACAGACTGAGGCAATAAATGAACGGTACTTAAAACTGAACCTTGATTATCAACAGCCACTACAACAGGTTTGACAGAAGAATCTGTTGCAGACACATACACAGGCAAGTGAGCGAGCTGCATCACTGGAAGTTTAACCAAAGCCACTTTGGGCTTTGGCAAAAGCATCTTCGGTGTACATTTTGGCTGTACTTGCTTCGTGAAGTTAGAATTGCAGGAACCTTCAAAAGAGGCTACTAGTTTCACTTCAGATGACTCCAGTTCCTGAGTGCCAGGATTACTATTATGTGTATCGATGAATGCTTTATTTGCTTTCTCCGCCAACTGCTGATTATGTACGGAGGTTTCCATTTTCCTTTTCTTACTAGGAGGATCCCTGTGAATACGAGATCAATAATTTATATTCTCTTCAAGCATAAAACATCTGCCTTCCATGTTTTGAGTCACTGCATTGAAAACAAACTCAAGTCCCAGAGGAGGCTGGAGATGACAGAACAACCAATCCTGATTAACATACCAAAAAACCTCCATGCACCTTAGTTTTGTAAAATTTCATTCCTTACTCTCCCATTTATAAAAAAAAGGAAATTACATTTTTTTATGAAGACACATGTTCTAAAAGGAGGTTGAGGTCTAGAAGCCTTTTTTCCCCTTTGTATGTTAAGCACTCTGATTTGAAGATGTTTACTCTTGTTTCGATGTGAACTCAGACTGAGTATTGATGAAACAGAGTTTATAAAATTAGCACACCGGTAAAGGTCGCTCATGGAAACAGGATACAATTAGCACTCCTTCACACAAAATTTTGCAGCGGTTCAATCTCCAAGGAAGACAGGCTAGGCCTCAGGAAACAGATTATCCTTTATGAAAGATATATACACACCTTAAGACAGCTATAAATCAAAACATGTATATATAGGCTTTTATTTTTTAAGAGAAGAACCCACTAAAACCTGCAAGGGTGACTAGACTGACTATATAGGAAAAACTTAACTGCATTGCACACCAGTTACCAGCTGTAAACATTTCCAAATCATCTCTACTTTCACTGAACTGTAAAAGCACTTCCAACAAGCGTTAGCAGTAACTCACTGTTTTATATACAAGGGAAACTGAAAATTGATCGTATTGATTAGACAGTCATCACTGCCTGAAAAAAAAACAAACTGCTACTAGCAACAAAACAAACTGCTGGATAGTTAAAACAATGTGAGCCCATCTCAAGTCACCAACAGAAAGGAGACTAAAAGCCAGTACGTGGGACACTGAGGACTCAGTGATGAATACAAACAGCATTACTTCAATCGATTCATTTTTACCTGTGCTCCGCAGGAATTTCGTGTCCAGTTCGGTAAATGTGAGACAGTAACGCTGGTCTGCTGGCATACGGACACCCACAAGTGCACCGGAAAGTCTTGCCACAGTCCTCTATGTGCCGTTTCAAATACCATTCTGTACCATAGGAGTTACTACATTTATCACATTTGTGCTTCTTTTCAGCATGCATCTTCATAAAGTGCTGCAATACACAATGAGAAGTAAACATTAGCCTTCAGCTAAATTAAAGACAATTTAGAGGAAACATTAATATTTACATTTTTTCTTTATTTGTTAAATAGTACTGAAGAGTAGAATTAGAATCTTTTCAAGTCTCATTAGGAAGAGTTACAAACTTAAAGAATTCAACGGAAACCATTAAAGTTTGCAAATCTGCTTGTACTATGTGCATCTTACAAGATATACTACCTTCAAGTTAAGAAAACTTGGGACTGAACAGAAAAGTTTCATTGCCCAAGCTGGAGTACAGGCGAGTAGTGGAATGTAACAATTAACAAGTTTTTATTTACACGTGAATTTTGTGTATACACATGAATTTTTTACACATGAATTTTGTGTATACACAAAATTCATACTATTTTCAGCTCTCTAAGCTGTGAGAATGATCTCCTGGGAGGTGCCTGATCATATTAGCTCTTTATCAGTAGCTTCCACCACTTCAAAATGCGGATAAAAACATATGTGCCTAATGCCATAGGAATTTTCTTATTGACATTAATGAACTAAAGATGAATCTTGCCAAATAGTGTAGCAAGTACATGTTGCAACACGGAGATGCTCCTGAGGATCTACAACTGAGCAAATAGTTTCCAGTCAAACAAGTCAACTTCAGAGCAAACATCAGAACCTTTCATTTATGGCACCAAGTGCTAGATATCCATCTCCTATGATCCAGGCTACCACGGGTGACCAGAGAAGAGTGGGTTTTTAATCACTCACAATGAAACAAGTCACATAGAACTCTATCCATGTAGAGCTTCTGCAAATACTTAAATATGCTGGGTGGCTTTGCTCATATCCAAATGCAGAAGTGTACGCTCTCCGGAAATGAGATGGTCAGTATTGCATCAATATAAGAATAATACTTCAGGAAAAAGGATTACCTGTTTCACAAGAGAAAACTGGGAAAATGGTCTGTTTGGTCCTCTAGGGCAGCCTTCGATAGGACAGCAGTAGAATTTCTGTGGAGTTTTCAACCCCTTCCTTATTGGTACATTAAATTTTCCATCCTGAAAGAGAATAAATTCAGAAATTGACAACAATTCCACAGGTCTGCACATGAAAGGCACCGTTCGGAATATACATCAACTTTGGCTCAATTAGGTATTTATGCAGTGGAAAGATATAATAGAATTTTCCCCCTATGTGGATGCTACCTTGCAAAGTTATCAGAAATACATCAGAATTACTAAGTGAAATCACAAGCTCTACAGCGCACCAGTACTGTACTATTCTACGTCTACCAAGGTATTTGCTTGAGGTTGCAAGTTATACCCATTTTTTGTGTTATTTGAGCCAAAAATCTTTCCCTACACACACTACAGTACACTGCCAATTCAATGTGGTTTTATTTGTTAGTAGCACCGTCTACTTGAAGCTCTGTTAAAATAAGTCATCTATTGTGTAACACAATCTTCTGACACTAGAATTTCGCTGGCACTGTTTAGAGTTGACCTGTAATAAAACGAAGAACTCAAGCATACAATGCAACTTAATTCAGATCATAAATCAAAATTCACTAATTCTATGAAACTAACAACTGGAATGCTAACTCTGAACTTCCAAATATGAAGCGACTGATACACTTGTGCATTCCAATATTATATATAACTTTCCTCACTGACTTTATCGTATGCATACAACAGAATAACATAACTGGCTCAAAAAGGACCTCAGAAATATATATAAAAAGGACACACTGATGGGATCATCCAGACTGCTCAACAACAAAGAACCATTCCTATTGAGGACACGGGCATAGAAACCAGACAAGACACATCCCTCTAGACATAACCTAACTGAAAGAGTCTCAGTGGAAACATCACACAAGTGGCCTAGCAAAAAAATGATAGCAAACTATTAGCAAAAAAAATGATGCTCAGAGTAGCTGAGTCTCCTTTCATCGTGAGACTGAGTAGAGGCCGACCAAGTCCCCAGAGCCAGTTAAAGCAGGCCAGCAGGCCACGATGCATCTCCAAGATGATTATTCAGGTGTAAGTTATTGGAGCATGCCCTAATTGGGCTCTGCATCTGCTTTTCCTCAGTGCGATAACAATCAGAGTACGCACAGGAAGTGTTGAAATGATGGTTTTGTACCACCGACTCCCCAACTACTTTCTTTGGGCAGATCTCCAGCTGTTCTGTTTGCACAGGTTAGACCATGCACAAGGAATCCACACCGTGCAGCAGCAGGAACAGGTGAAGTAAACATGGAGTACTCACAACAGCTGCCAGAGCACAGAGGGCTCACTGCTTAACCTGCTCTCCTTGCTCAGCTACAGCCATAACCCAACAGCTCTGGGTGCTGAGCTACCAGAACCTCATTTTTTTGAAGTAAACCTCATTTACCTCACCTGCACTGCAGGAACACCACAAAGCAGATTAGTGGGACACGACAAAGATGCTGGTTTAACTCCAACCTGTCTCTTCTCAATCTAAATTATTCCATATAAAATATACCTGAAATATCACTTACATTCCACATGCTCAACACCGCTACTTGCTGACACCGCCTCACGTTCATTTGGATTGATGACTTCTTGTACTCAAAAAGGAAAGTTTAGAGCCTCTTGATCAAAACTGATCAGCTGCCATTTCACATACACACAACAACCCACCACCAGACTAACTCTGTAAAAACTGCATCCATGTGGTGTTTTAACATTTTAAGCACCTTTCTGTGCGTGCAGCAGCATTTCCCATGGACAAGCCATTCAGAAACAGGCAGGTTCTTATCTCTGCAGAACAACTCTGTGAATTTAGTTGTTCCAGCCCCACTGCCTGCAATTACACTCGTTGACCCCAAATTTACCCAGAAAACAATTTTACCAGATGCAAGCCGAAGTATACAGGAGGAATAAATGGTTTACCTTTAATTCAAAACTACATTTGGTCTCTCCCGCTGCAGATGAAATCACCAAGCCTTGTAAGCAGCAATTTGAGTTGCTTAGAAGTGTGTTATATTTAACATTACAGTCCGATAAATAACACGGCAATATGTTCAGGCACTGAGCAGGTAAACCAGTATCAGATTTTTAAAAACTACCCAAGTACTACCACAGAGAATAGAGCCAAGTGTTTAAAAGCTACGTATACACAAGTGATGCATTTTTTCAGTGAACAGAAGGACATTTAGCCTTACTATAAAAACCTAGCGTGGTAGTGTAATATTTGCATTTGGTAACCGACCCAAAGCGCGAGCTGCCCTTTCCTGTCCACCACTGGCTAGAGCCTCCTTGTTATCGCTGCAATCCACAGAATCCTCTCCTTTACATCAATTCCTCTAGCTGCATTTTTAAAACACAGAGAAGTCTTCCCCTTCTCTCCCCACGATAATATAGACAAAAGACAGAAGTATTCAAAAACTTTTCAAGCCTAATATATTAAAGGCCAGCTTCTAGCCATTGTCCTCATTTGTTCATTGGCTTAGTTAAGCTAAGGAGCCAGAAAACAAGCAGTTAGAAATCAACACTTCATCAGATCTTCTTTGTTAGGCCAAACAAACCAAATTCTTCTAATTTCCCTTTGTCAGACACCCTTGCCATTCATCATCCTTAGCTGCCCTTTTCTACACCTCCTTGGAGTTTGTTTTAGCTTATTTGAATCGGATTCCATCACAGATGGAAGATAGCATTCTGAAATATTTCAGGCTCGTCCGTCTCACAGCAGCATTACCCTGAAGGTTCCTATGCCTGTGACCAGGTAATTTGTGTGAGCGTTTCCCATCTGTTACTTCTGTTACAAACCAGGACTGGTCAATTCTGTTATTAGTTCACAGGACTACGACCTCGTACCACCACAAGGCCCTGTTTTTACAGGATCATCTCACTTTCTTATGTAAATGCAGTCTTCTGCAGTGACAATACCTCATCACTTCTGGTATTATAAGATCTTACTGGTACTAATTCTATTAACCACGTCAACCTCCCTTCTCTTCAGCACTACGACATCCTCTTCTTCCCCAGCACTTCCTTACAAGCTCATTTGCCAAACCCTATTTTCACTAATACCTTGTGTATTGCTGACAAATACAAACTACTACTAAGTTCTTTTAGTCTCGGCAATCTGGTCTTTCCCAAACTGTTCTTGGTGTCCGCTGCATATGCTCAGAGTACGAGTCCTACACCTAACGGATGTCTGCTGAACCTAACCGACTGCTTTAGGCTTCCTTTGTGCCTCTGCTTGTACATACATGCAAGATACAATGAATAAATAAGACAAAAGTTGTTAGTGAATATCACATTTCTACTCAGTTTGTTTTTTTTTTTCCCCACTAATTTCAAGCGGAAACTGAACTAGTAAAATTGACAGCAAACATTAACGAGGAAATCTAATGTAAAGATGGAAACAGCGACTGGTGAGAGGAGACTGCAAGAATCCTTGAGACTATTTCCTTTTGTTCATCATGAGCCGAAACACGTTGTGGACTCTAACTCGCCATTGTACCAAACAAACGTTTGTTGTTTACAGGCTGTAGCTGCATTTTCAGAAAGCAGCCGGGGAATGCTACTCTTGAAGTTGTCTGGGAACAGCATTCACCCTCAGACATCCCACGGTGACATTTGGAGAAAAATAAGGGCATTGTTATGAAATGCCCACACTCAGAAACACGCTGGATCAGCTGGGGCTCCCCCCGCCCTCCTCCCCTCAGACATACTACGATTTCTCAGCAGTACAACAGCAACGAGGGCGCTCCTCCCAGATGGCACCAACGGGGCTTTGTTGCTGTAATTCGGGCATTAAAAAAAATAAAGATCAGCCCAACGATAACACTAGTTTGGATTACGATCTTGCTGTTATCCGGGCACCAAAAAAATAAGTCATAGAAACATTAAGGTTGGAAAAGCCCTCCAAGATCATCTGGTCCAGCCATCACCCTACTGTCAGTGTCACCCCCAAAACTGTGTCCCTAAGCACCGCGACCAACCTGTCCTTGAACACCCCCAGGGATGGCGACACCAATACTGTCAGCCCCACTCTAACACTCAGCATTTGGATTGTGTTGTTGCCATTTTTAAGGCATTAAAAAATAAGTAAAAATAAAGCCAGCGCAAGTCTAACACTCGTTATTTGGATTGTGATGTTGCTGTTATTGAGGTATTAAAACAATACAAATAAGATGAGCTTAACTGCAACGCTCGGTGTTTGGACGGTGATGCTGACTGCTAAGGGTGGGCGATGTGGTACATGGCAGTTCACTGCTGGGACCCTGCCTTACTGCAGAAAAACAGGCGATAAAAAAGTGAAACACAAGCACTGGGCGCCCAAGAACTCCACATTTCCACAGCCGTGCCCAACACCCCCACAACAGCGGCTGTTTAGCGGCATTCTCCACACGACCGCTCACACGCACCCAGAGCCCTGCACACGCTGTTTCCACAAGGGAGGATTTAAAGGAGGGGGAGGCGGCGGGAGCCGGGGCCTCCCTTCCCCTTCCCCTTCTCCCCTCCCGTCAGCGCAGGGCCCCGGGCCGGGCCGCGCCGAGCCCCCCGCGGCCCCGCTCCCTCCGTCCCGCGGTACCTGCAGGCGGTGCGCCTTGCTGAGGTGCATGCTGAGCGCCGGGCTGTTGGGCAGCACCTTGCCGCAGCCGGGCACGGTGCACAGGATGTTGGTGCGCACCTGGCACAGCTCCGTCACCGACGGCCGCACCAGCTCCAGGGCGGGAGCCGCCTCCCCGCCGCCGGCCGGCAGCGGCTGCCCCGGCCCCGCGCCCCGCCGCGCCGCCGCCATCTTGGTGTCAGGTGCTCGGCCGGCGCTTCCGCCGCGCGGCACCGCCCCGCCCCGCCGTCACTGCCCCCGCCGTGACGTCACGCCCGGTGTCGTTACGTCACGCCTGCTGCCGTTACATCACGCCCCCCAGGGGGAGTCGCAAAGGCCCCGTCGTTGACAGGCGCGTGTGGCTGAAAGGGAAAACGTTACCCGTATGTTCCTGTGCTGGGGCTACGGCCTTGCAGTCCCCAAGGAACGCTGTTTGTCCGCTCTCCCAGCCTCGTTGTTGCACAGAAAGTTCTTCTAATAAATAATTATCTACTTGCCTGGAAGTTCGGTGTGACAGGCCAGGTCACAGGAAAGTTGGGGCAGAACGTGTCTCTCACAGCTCTCACATTGTCCAAAAAGGCAGCGCAGGCTGGCTTTTCCAGAAGCAGACCGCAGGCAGGGTGCTTGAAGTGCTTTAGAGAACAGTGAAACCCTACCGTAAATCATTATCTCAGGCTTTAACTGAGAGCACATGGCAGGAGGAACACTGCACAGCCTGAAATGCACAGCAGAAACTTAATGGGTCCGACTCCTGGAATGCAGCGTGAGGAGGTAAGCGTGAGACACTAAGAGCCAAGGCGTAATGGATCGAGGCTTCTGTGTCACACAAAACCTGGCCTTGCTTCAGACACCTAATGCTGTGCTAAGTATTTGGTCAAGCTGACATTGAAATCCCAGGTGGAAGTGCTAAAAAATCTGTCACTAGCAGCTAGTCCTAACTTCTTACACACTATATAAAGATCGCAAAATCAGATCAGAAACGTGGTATATGCTAAGTCATGTTTCAGTAAACCACACCAAACAAGCTTTTAGGAGAGGACTTAGTTTACACATTTATTTACAGTTCGAAATGAAAAATAAACATTTCCTTGCAACCTCTGAAAACAGTTACACTCTGCCATGAAGGTGTTTCAAGAGACTGTCTCTTCATATCAACATACCGAAGTGAATTGGAAATCCATGTACACAAAGGACCCGCACAATAAGATTCCAGGTAACAGAATTAAGAAACAAACATACTGTAACTGAATCTTCAGACCAAAGCTGTATCTTATATTAGAAATAATACAGCAAGTTGCATAAAAAGATCTATATAATGACAAATTACTGTGTACCAGAGCTAAAGAACTCCACTGTAAAGCCCCTGGTTGCATCACTGAATGTGGCCATCTCTGTTCTGCAATCCTTACGTCCTCGCTCAAAACAGTGGCAGTATGCAAAGATTGCAGAAGGATCAAGTCTTGAATGCAAAATACACTCTAAAACACGGAATACCTCAAAAGAAAGTAATTGCCAATTTCACTGCATTCCTCTAAGATAGTATTTCATAAGATTAATACCAATAGCTAGAATTTTAAAAATTAAATATTTATTATTGGCTATTGGCCTTGGTGAATAAAAACACCAAATTTGAATTAAAATGCAGTAAAGCTGGATGGAAACTTCATACTGACTTCTACATTCCCAGAATCTCTTCTAGCCCATGCCCTGCAATCGTCTTTAAACATAATTTTCATTTACTAAGACAAAAACATGCCTGGCCCGAAGCAGACAGGTAGTTCCACTTATTTGAATGGGATTGTTCACATACTTAAAATGGGGCACGTGTTCCTTTTCATTGCTGTACTGCAGCAGAAATAAGAAGGCCACCTACACCGTAGCTATCTATACCTGTGATAGTAAACTGAACAGCTACACACATCTTACTGTATCCGTATTGGGCTTTAGCTTCTAATAGCAAATACAGGTAAGAGCATTCATCACATTTAAATTTTAAATAGTCATGATTTAAACTTCACAAATACCGGCTTTTTATTTTTTAAGGGCTAGCCTGAAGCCAGAAATGAAAAACTTTTAAGGGAATATCAAAGAATAAGTTAAGATTTTTAAATCTTAAAGTTTATTATTATTTAGATTAATATCAGTAACAAACAAATTGTGTATTTCGATATGAAAAAAAAAAATCTGTTTAAGGGCTTACAAAGCTTCCTGGAATGACACCCTTCCTCTCTCTAATTTTAAAATAATTCCTAGCTTTTTGTGGTATGCACGTGAGTAGTGGTGAAAGAGGGGCATCAGCCATACCTGTAGAGAGAAACAGATAATTATAGCTTAACTCAACCAATATTTACCTTTCATAATTGTCACATAATTGAAAACACAGCTTGAGTATCTACATGCAAACTGTTAAGAATAAACAGGCACGTGTTTAGATGTGAGGTTTTATAGTGGTAACATTTCTATTGTACCAAATTTTTATGCATTTCTAAACCATGCAGACTCTCTCTTACACAAGATACAAGAAGAAAGTAAAATGATTAAAATATTTCTGTGGATTTTTCCTGCATTTTACAGAGTTGGAACACTTACCTGCCGGCGCCAAGGATTTCAGTGATTCTAAAAGATCTGGGCTAGAAAACTTGACCAGACATCTGAATGGCTCTCTTCTCTCCAAAACATCCATTTTGGGACCACTTTTAAACATTGTCTCAAGCTGTTAACACAAAATTTCCAGGCAGTATAAGAAATGTATGCATTTTATGTGTTTATTACCAAACAGTGTAATATTTGGGGAATCACAGAATCATTTAAGTTGGAAAAGAAATTGCATTGTCTGTATGACATGATACACTCAGAGTCAAAAACTGTACAGCTGTATGCGAAATAGCTTGTACATCAGTGTGAGTAGTTACAGCTGTAAGTAACATGTCAACTCAGTTACAACAGACATTTCATTTTTATCTTCAAACTTTTTGGGTCAAGTACAAAAGTGGTTAGTAGCCAACAAGCTGACAAAGACATGTTCTGTAAGTTTCAGCGTATAAGTGCTTATGAAACTACTGTTCTCTCTGAAATTGTCAAATAAGTCTGAACAGGTTAACAATGAGGTAGGAGAATCACCTTTTTTTAAAATTATTTCTTAATGGTAACATGATTCTAGTTGGAGAAATATTTTGTTAATAAAATCAGAGGGTGCCACCCTGTGGTAAATAGTTCTCTGGTGGAAGTGACAGCCAGTTCAATAACACAATAAATCATTAGGAATCTCTCCGTTTCCAATGTATCTGTTTATCAGATAAAATCAGCATTATCCATGAAGTTAAACGAGGGTGTTATATGTAATGTGAGCTTTAAATGTACTTTGAGTAACCATAATTTCTCATACCTCAAAACACAGCACATTTAAGTCTAGCTTTACTACAAAACCAAGTCAAAATGCATAATTAACAAGGTTGAAAGATTGAAACATGATCTAGTGTTCTGACCAAGTCTCAACGCAAATCTGTTTCCAAGGCTAGTTTTAACTGATTTATTTTAAAATGTCTTCCTTGAAGTTTGAATAAATACCGTATTTATTATTTGCAATTTAACGTAGCTATAACTATGTTAAAATTACAGAAAAATAAAGCACAATTTATTGACTTCACTACCTTATATTGTGCAAATTCGAGTTTGGGTTGGGGACCATCACCAAAAACTTCCCGATTCACTCTCTGTATTCTTTCTTTCTCACTTTTGTCTTCTTGAATTATCCTTACATCCACTGCAAGGGAAAAAGAAGGAAAGCAAAGAGGAAAAAAATACAATCAGAAACACAAACCAAAAAAAAAAAAGGCAACCATTCCAGCTGATATAAATATTATTTTTCAGATCAGGCGAATGCTCAAACAAAAAACTGGAAATAATCATTTTAAAGAATTAATCACTTTCATAAGGTAGTTGTTTGCGTAACATGTATTCTAATTTCTTACCAAGAAAGAAAACAAGTTAATAGGAAAGGAGATACTGGTCATTGCATATTCTTGCTTTCATAAACATGTGTCCAATGACAGTCACAGGGAAAATATTTACCGCTCCTAGTGATACCCATATTATCCAGGGATGGATAATATGTCAATGTAACACAAGCACATTCCCTATTATGAATCTCATTTCATAAGCCAGATATTTTAAAGTGCAAACCTTACAAGTAATGACATTCAAACTTCTATTTAATTTTAAATACACATACCATTTTCTGTGGCTACATTATTTTCTTGCTTTGGATAGTGGGTCTGGAAGTTCTGGGGAAAAATGAAAAAAAAAATAATTTAGTTCACTTCTGCTTTAGAGGCTTTAGCTGAAAAGAACTTTCCAGATTTCTTTTCACTTCTTGTTCTGAAAGTGAGTATTCCAATTTTTGACTACAAGAGTACAAAGCCCAGCTTTATTTTGAGTAAACAATCCCCATCCTACAATGTTTGTCAACATTTCCCTAATTACAAGCATTACATAGGTGAGCAGAATAAGCGTCCATTCTAACAGCTTCCAAATCATTACTCCAAGACGCCTAATGAAACAATGCTAAAAAGTCCTAGGATTGAATTGGTCAGGTACACAGACTGAGTTTAGCCATCAGGAATAATAAAGAGTAAGTGGGATACCAAGTAATTACATCACCACTGTAACGTTACCTTAATGAAAAGCTGTCCACCTCAGTAGTTCAATATTATTGTAACTTGATGATCTCTTGGAAGAGGTGAATTTTTCCCCTGCTAGGGGGTGAGAACTAGGCCTGAAACAAAAAGCAAGACTCATCTTAGGATGTACTTGTAAAGTGGCTCACCTGGCTATATCTCTTAAACACAATATCTTTAAGGGAGTTTAAACAATGACTTCGAAGCTCCATTTCACGGATGTCATGGTAATTGGAAGCAACAACCAGTGCCTTTAAAAAAAAATAGAAATTGTTTTAACATCAGCTTTAATCATCACTGTGTTTATAGTATAGAAAAAGTATTTCTAGACATTGAGATGTTTTTGTTTCAAGGGGAGCAACTGCTCTTTAACTATAGCAGGACTCATGTCTGGAAGATGTTGCATAGATGCTTACAAAGGTTAGCTTAATCTACAAAGCGTTCAGGAGATTAACCAAATAATCAGCCTTATCAGCTAAAAATACACAAATAAAGCAGATTAATAAAATAATGAAATAGCTAGTATGGACATCTGCTAAACAGATAAAGACCACAAACACTGATCATCACGATTTCATGGAAAAAGTTAATAACATTGCCTGATGAGCTCATGCATTTAATTCTTGACGTTGTTAACTTCAAGAACTGTTAACTATGTCAATTTAACTTCAACTTCTGCAAGATAATTTAACTGAATATTGCCTAACATTTGGTTAAAATAGAATAATTAAGATCAGCAAAAATCACAATAAACTGAGTTTATTCATGATGCACATTCTAAAGGTCACAAAGATAGAGTCATGTTCCTGTTCCCCCACCTTTTTTTTTTTTTTTTTTAATCAAAACCTAAAGGGAAAAAAATCTCATGCAAATTAGAAGATTTCATTAAGTGACTAATCTTTACCCTTCCTCTTAGAAGCTAACAGAATTATAGATCCACAAGACTGTGGTGGAGTCAGGGTCTACACAGTTTTATTCTCTACCTGACATAGCAGAGGTAAGTTGCTCTTAAGCACAGAGACAGAAATGAAGACGTAGGGAGTCTGTGAATGGTATACAACATAGCTGGTTTTATACTGGTTTGGTTTTGTATATGGTGTTCCCCAGGCAATTCTAATCCAGATTGCATTATCCTCATATTCTCGAAAAGTGATGGTGACCTGAATAGAAAAAGAAAAGTTTTGCTTGAAATGCAAAATGCACATTCAGGTGTCCAGAAAAATTAAATCATTAAGCCTGCAATCACAAGACCCAACACAATATACTATACCACTGTTTGAATAAGAAACAAATCCCACTAGTTTGGTAAGGATTGTATTTAAATCAAATTTCCACAGGAAAATGATAATCTCACAAAGAGAAAAAAAGTCACCTTTCAAACTGTAGCATAACCTTTATCTTCCCTCTTCAGAAAAACACATACATTAATGGGAACAGTAATAACTTATTACAAAAATCCTGATTCTCTCTTTTGGGAAAAGAGCAACACAACAAAAACGCGTCTATTTAAATGGAGGACAAGTAGCAATATTTCAAATGTCTGATTTTTGAGAAACTAGACCTTTGATCAACTTAGCTATTTTAGACCTGAATATATTATTTACCACTGTTCACGAATACACAGTCAGAATTTTGCAGAATATTCCCTTTCCTGTTCTTGTAGAACTGCAGCTCAGTTACTGTTATGTTCAGCTGCTTTCTATGTTGACTCAGTCTGGGAAACAGTGGGAAGACTTCCTTTACAAAAAATTGCTTTGACGGAGGCACACAGTCCAG
Organism: Oxyura jamaicensis; assembly: GCF_011077185.1. Lineage (NCBI taxonomy): Eukaryota > Metazoa > Chordata > Aves > Anseriformes > Anatidae > Oxyura > Oxyura jamaicensis. The sequence continues at coordinate 16,175,525 of NC_048903.1, read as the reverse complement.
TTCTTTGTACAAGTAGGTTGGAAACTGAATATGTGGACCAATATCACCTCTCAAAGTTTTTGTAAAGTAAGCTTTCTTTTTTCCCTTTCTTTATATGAAGATACTGCAAATCTTATTCGAGCTTTATGGACTAAATATGATTACTTGTTAGTCTGATTTGTATTTGTTGCCCTCTACTGTTTGTCAGCGGGAATACTTTGTCAAGAAGCGATAACTAATTATTCAGAGGCATTCTTCTGCTCCCTGGCTTTAACAGAGTGATTAAGCTAAAGGAAAGACTTCTACAAATTGCTCAGTAAAAACAGCATGATAGCACCTCCTTTCAAGATTTTTCTTAGCATGCTCGGTTTTGTAGTCTAGAAACTGCTTCTTGCTATTGACAGAGATCTTTCAGTCATTATAATATAAAATGTCACAGCTAAGTTCTCACAACCATCACAAAATGTCACTATAAAACCAGAAACTATTTTTTAATGCCATATTTTAAGGCAAGCTCATATTTTATTTCACTCCAGCATAACTGTAATGTTAATAGAACAAATATGCAATAATTTTTTCCTATTTCTCATACACTTCTTTTCATTCTTACCATTCCCAAATGAATAATTCATTTTGATGCAGATTGTAAGAAAAAAAAAGTATCTTGCTAGTCGTATGGAAACAATCCACTGACACCCAACCTGTGCAACAAATTTAGAATGGATTTTTTCTTACATTTTTCAAAGCTGACTGAAGTCGTCTTTTAAACTTCTTTTTGAAATCTGTAAAGTCAAACAAGTCTGTTTCTTCCCCTGTTAAAGAAGAAAATAAATTCCGTTTATAAAAAAAGAAAAGATATATCAGAGAATTCTGTTCATAAAAACTAGTTAAGACTTATTTTCAGTTTTGCTGAAACAATATTAATGAGAAAAATGCTGACGTTGCATAGCCTTTTAAGAAGAGATGTATATTAAATGAGCCTCATTACTGAGATATATATAGTTATATATATATATATATATATGTTACTATTTGATTAGTAATTACTTTCCAATAATTGTTAGAAAGGTTAAAATTAAAAGTACTTAAAAACATTAAAGATAAATCCATAATAGACTATATTAGTATTTAAAAGATATGGTATGAGGCAGCACAGTAGTATGCTGCTAAGGACTGTAACAGCAAGGAAAGGTACTTTACCTGTTTTTTTCATCTGGTAAACACTCCACACTCTTTTGTTTGGATAGCTGTTGTTGTCTAGGAAAAACAGGAATTGCTCAATAACATCATCTATCATCAAAAAGTAATTAAAAGAACAAATCGTTTTATACTTTTATGACCTTTTATGACTTCTGATAAGTCAATATAATTTATTCAGCATTCTTAACTACCATCAATAGCAAACCTAAAAGCCAAATACTTTTTTAATTAAAAGAGATAGTTGCTTAACTAAATTACAAGAGATCTTCCTAATAAAGGATATTTAATGTTTTAAAGAAGCACTTGACCTTTTCAACCAAGTGTCAGTCTAAACTAAAACTGAGAAGCGCAGAGTGTTATATAACCCGATGATTCTTTTAATCGAGAGAGCAATTAGTATTGGAGTGAAGTTTCCACATGGAGCATTTGCTGACAGTTTTTGCCCAAGGAAGTTATTTTTATTCACTTTTACTTACAAATTATGTCCAGAATGGCTGCTTGCTTTATGTCTGCAGAATTTTCCTGGAATGAAAAATGACAGAGCATGGTGACCGACCTGCATTTCCAGAATGCTCTATTGCCCTATTTGACATGAAAAATCTTAGGACAGGTAGTTTAAATCACATTGCACTCAGGTCCACAGGATCCACGCTCCCCTCTAAGACACCAAAGATGGTCCCAATACATACAATATGGTTCTGAGATATCAGTAATGAAAGCTATTTTGGCAGGGTTAAGTGTTTCTTCTGCAGCAATAGCAAGAACATCGTCCTTCTAGTCTGATGTACAAGCAGTTAGCAAGTAAAAATGAGGGGTATTAATGATGGTATGCAATGTTGGCTAGTATTTCACTATTGGGAATTTTAACATGCTTGGTTCTTTATTTAATGTTTACAGCATAAAAAGATACAAGAAACTGTAACACTTCTTGTTATAGACAAGTATTTCAATAACATACAATTTTAAAATTCTGATCCTAAGAATAACTTAGTAATTAATCTTTTTGTGGCAAATAATCTCTGAATATGAAATTCAAAGAGAACTATACAAAAGCTACAGAATTTAAGATGTATCAATACTAACTGTATCTGTCACATCTGGGTTATGATACATCGTCCTGATACACCAGAACCAGAGTCCAACAGAAGTAGCAGATCAGAAAACTTTTCTGCTTGCAGCGCACAGAAGGAAAGTAGTTCAAGACAAGGAAATTTTTCAAAAAATTGAACTTATGAAAATCCTCCCCAAAAAACAAGCGATATTAAAATGGGAGGGAAAACAAAAGAAAACCAACCAACCAAGGAACACAAGAAACCCCACAAATCTGTCTATGTTTAATTCACAAGGAGCAGCACGGAAATTTACAACACTCAAGCCCAGGTATATGTAGCCCCAGAGAGCTCTAAACAGAACCACTGAATATACAAAATTGCAGAAATCCTCCAAATTTTATATTTATATGAACCAAAAATTAGTAATATGCTTACACAGCAAAATAAGAATGTGATTAGAGCATGTTTGATCACCCTTACAGAACTAAATATGCTATACAGGAGGCTCCAGCAGACAGAAGCTAGTGCTGTCATTAACTCTATTAAAGAGATTTTCACTGACATTATATAAAGAGTAGACATCTCAATTAATGCCTTCATTTTATAGATTAGAAACATCCTCATTTATTTATGAGCTGACACCCTGAGCTTTAACTACCTCATACACCTCAGGGCTCCAAACACGTACTTCCACGTTCAGTAAGGGCCAACCCTGCACTCCTACCAACCGTGCAAAACTAAAACTGTTACTAGCTTGCCTTTACATTTCCCAGCCTACAACCTATTACTTAATGCTAGATTATGGCCAAACAAAATCAATTTTATTCACTGGCATTTCACCACGTGCCCTGCCGGTCGCTGACGGGCAGCCCCGAGGAGCAGAATTACCTCACAGAGCTGCACAACCTCCTGAGAAATGCTCTCCTTGGTCTGACGGAAGTTTATAGCGCCCAGCTGGGTCTCGGACAGAAAGCCCCATTTCCGCAGCACGCCCAGGATTTCATCGCGGGGGATTTTCAGCACGGTCCTGCGGATGTACTCAGCGACGACCTCATCCATGACGAAAAACACCTGAAAAATTGAAAGATTTAAAGAATTATTACATGTTTCGCCCGTGAGGGAGACGTGGGGGGGTGCTGAGGGCTCTGAGCAGCGCCGGCCGGCCCCGCTCCTGTCAGGGCAGAGGGCAGGGGGCAGGAGCCCCGCGCCACGGCTCACCCTCAGGCGGCGGGCGCAAGGGGGGCGCGCAGTGCCGCACCCCGCATCACCTCCAGCAGCAGCAGCAGCAGCGCGCCCGCCTCGCGCCCCGCCAACCGCCGCCCGCCTTTCGAAGCGCCCAATCAGCCGCCGCGCCGTGCTCGGGAGGGCCAATGGCAGGAGGCTCCGCTCCGCGCGGCCCCTTCCCGCCGGGCGCACTGAGGCGGCTTCCGGCCGGGACTGAGGCGGGGGCGGCGCTGTGGGGCGGTGCTGGGGGGCTCGGCCTTGGGGAGCGGAGTAAGTGCGGGGGTGGCCCTGAGGGGAGCTCTGAGGGGAGGCTCCTTTATAGGAACGAGGGGCAGGTGGGGAGCTCTCTTTGCGCAGCCTGGCCTAAGGAGCCCTGTCCTTATCTTGGTCCTGGCCTGTGCTGGGGCTGGCCCCTGGGTGCCCCTGCTCGCCTCGCGCCCTCAGTCCTGTCTGGAGGAGGGCTCCCCGTAGTTCTGGCAGGGACAAGGGGCTGCCCGTTTCAGCTCCCTGAGCTTTTCCTCCCGTGTTTGCGCAGTACTTTAAGGACTCCTGGGAGTGTTGAGAGCTACGGGCTGAAAGCAGTGTGGGGTGTCTCTGGGCCTCTTCTGCGTAAGTGCTGATAATTAGGGGCAGCAGCGCCTTTCTCCCTATAGCTGTTTAATGTTAGCAGTGTTTGCCTGCTGCCAAATGCTGTGCAGCTTCCTTGAGCAGCTCCTGGTGCTCAGGGGATGAGATGCTCTGGTGGGACCGTGGTCCTCTTCATCTGTTTCTCTCACAAATGAGAAAATATTTGTATGGCAGGCAAGGAAATTCTGCTAGTTATTAAATTTTTCTCTTCTTACCTGCTTGATGGGGAAATTAAATAGCAATGAAGTGAAGTCTGGTCTGGTGGATGCAACTGAAGTACAAGAGCAGCTTGCACAAAACAAGAATTTGTCAACAGCACCTCATCTTTGGCATACTTGATTTTATACTCACTGGGTCTTGTTATTCCTGACTGAATAGTCTTATTTTCCTTCTGAGTTCTAATATAATAGGTCTGTTAGTAGTACAGTCTTGCAATCCAGTTTACCTAAATGCCTGAAAGCTATGGATGAATGCGCATCTTGCGAGAAAATATGCATTTGCACAGTTGGAGCTGTGGTACCAAGGTAGTGCTGCAATTAGTCTGCCAAGGAGCGTGATCTGTAGCTCTCCCTTTGGTCTCTTTTTGTAAGGACTCTTGGATTTGGGTAGGGAGAACGGGGGGTTTATGTATACAGGACAGCCAAGCTGATCGTGATCAGTAGCTTTTGAGTATCTAAGAATAAAATGTGATCCTTCAGAGTAGGAAGGCAGCAGGAATAGAAGATTACAGCAATAATCTCTTGTGATATATTGTACAGTGTAACTTACTGCATATTGTAATAAAAATATGCCATTAGTTGTCCTTTTACTACACTGATGCTTGTTGTATGAATAAATCTTTAGGTAATGGATAAGAGATAAGAATGCCCTATTGTGCTTTAGCTGATCTATTATTTTAGTAAGAAATGAAACTGGAAATTACTTAGTATTCAAATTGGCATTCAGCTTGCTTCGTTCATTAGGACTAATGCCTTCTTTACTTGCTTTGCTAAGTGTGAAATTGGGTACGATCTCACTTTAACAGGTCTTTACTGCTAAGAGTAGCAGGTAAGCATTTATCCTAATGGGAAGGATGTTTAATTGTGGGCAGAAGGTGATCATGAAAAAGTTAGAATGAATTTCAGTCTTATTTGTCAGACTATTTGCTTATTATTTAGGTTCAGAGAAAGTAAATAGAACCTATAAAGAAAATCTTAAAGTGGCATCATTCCCCCACACCCCTTTCTGTGTTTCCTTGCTGCTTACAAGTCTTCAAAAAAACATGTATCTAAATTATTAACCCCCCTCCATTCTAATATGTGATACTGGAAAACCAGTGCATGGTTTTGAAGATTGAAGTTTAAGAGATTGTGACTACTTTTCATGAGATTTAGCCAAAAGTTATTTATTAAAGTGAAGGTGTTTATTCACCAAATAATTTATTGGAAATGTGGGCAAGCTAAGGGTCATTCTCAGTGTGCCTACTGGCAATGTAAGAATAGCAGCATAGAATGACACTAGAATACCCTGATCTGGAAGATGTTAACTGTTACTGAAAGCGGAAAACAAGGTCCTTAGATCAGAGTCCCCCGGGTTTCTCAATTCCTGTTAATCAGCTGTGATTTCTCACTTCATTGAATCTTCTGAGTACTCTGAGCTATCATCAGAAACATTCATAAGTTAATGTCTATGACTGATAATTCTAGGAATGCAGAAATTGTGATCAAATGATCCAGTAAAACCGGACAATGTTGTGTAACTGAGAACTTGGGACCAAAATGTGAGGGCTTACTCGACTTGGTCAGTGAAATAAAGCGCAAAATGAATGTTACCCATGGGATACAGCGGTTTTCTAGGAGTTTGTAGGTCTGTTTGCCTTTCCCTCCTGTTAGTGTATACTTGGTTGCGCTGCTGCACTGTGGGTGCTATTTGAGTGTGTGCGGCAAATGTAAGCGTTTTGTGGTGCTGTAGAAAGCTCAGTGCTTCGGGTTAAGGATCTTGTTGAGTAACAATGAGGATGCAGTTAGCGGCAATTTTTCATCTTCAGTGTTGACAAACAAGGATTTGTGTTTTACTCTAGTCTTTTTTCTGATCACTGTAAATTCCTGCTTTTTTTTTCTTTACTATTGTCTTTGGAAACTTGGAAAAAAATAAATAAATTACTGGTGTGCAACTTTTTAAATGGAAAAAAATGCAAAATTTGGTTTGAAAAACGTAGCCTTTTAACGCATTCTAATGAAATATGGAAAAAATCTGAGGAAAAAATTTACCTAAATTGAAACTTAAATAATTTTCTCCCAAACATGGAAATATTAAGCATTAAGCTAATCGGTGATCCTAAAAAAGGCAACCTCATCTACTTTTCCTTCTGCTTCAGGGAACTGATTGGTTCTTCTTTATGGGAGATTCTGGGAAAAAGAGAAAGGAGCTGTATTCCTTTCTTCCCTGGATTCCTGATGTGCTGGTCTGACGCTTCATTTGGGAAAGAAGAGGGAATGTTCAAAGCCCCTTTCTTCTCCCCAGCTCTAGATATTTCCTGTAAGGAGGTCAGGAGGAGAAGCTAGTGACTGGAGAGAAACAAGCACTTCATCCCAGTTCTTGGTGTCTTAACAGGAGTGTGAGTGAAGTGCATGCAGTGTTCTTGGCCTCCTCTTTTGGGACAGCCTTTTGGTTCCCGACTATGGGTTAGGTATCTGCAATTCCATAATGCTTGTGGGTTCCTTCTGTGTATTAAAAACAAATATTTGATGTATTGCACAATTGTGTAGATATCTTTTAAGATTAGGGATGGGTATCAATTTTCAATAATTTATATGTTGGTTCCCGTTAGGAAGTCTTTAGCCATTTGATACACAGTAGTGCCTAAGATTGCTTACATGTGGATTATCTTTCAAGTATTATTTTTATAAGCAAAAAAGTCATCACTGGAGATTAAGTATTGGTGTCAGAGATGTTAAGGCTTTTGACTCTTTAAAAATCTGTTTTATATTGGAAACCATAAAGCTAGAACATTCTTTATTTTCCTCGCTTTAAGATGAACTGCACTTTAAATTTTTTTCCCTTAAGGATAGTGTAGATTTAGAAACTGGTTAAGGAAGTTGACAAAAGCAATCATCTTTATCCATCTCTTCCACTTTCAGAAGTTAATAGTTTATAGGAGTTTGCAGTTAGTTCTTAGTTCTTGTGGCACTTCAACCAAATCATGTAGCTTATACTGTGATTTTTAACAAGGAAGGACAAACTACGGAATTCAGAGTCTCATATAAAACATATTGAAGGGCAGAACACTTTTGTGACCCAATGAAATATGCCCATGTGTTTGTGTAGAAAGTTCATCTAAATACTTCTCTCCAAATATTTGCTTCAGATATTACTGTTTGCTTAGCATTCTACAGTCCATTTTCCTCTTAAATTAATTACTGTATTTTCCTAATATTTTTCCTCTACTTTACTGCTAATATTTCTTCTACAGCAATTTCATGTTTATGCTGACTTTCATTATCCAGCATTTCAGTTAATAGTTTCCTCAGAGTGATTTATATGGCTTTTTCCTAATCTTTCTGCTTATTTTTTTAGTACTTTTCATACTTAGCATCTTTACGAGCTATCACCTATATAAAATTCTGTCCATGTGGACTTAAATTTTAGTAAGATGGCAACTTACTATCTTCATTTTATGTTACAGAATCATTAAAAAGCAACTAAGGAAACCAGCAGCTCATACTCTCCTTTATTACACGTATTTTTGTTACCCTTGAAACATTCCCCTTGGAAGAGGGGAAGGCATTCCCCTCTGGCAAAAATGTTTTAGCCTTATGCGATTGTTTGTAGATCACTGGCTCACCTGACACTGCTAAACATAAATATAATATTTAGCACTGATAACACTGTTCAGTCGTGAACTTCAGAAGTACTTGAAGGCTCCAGGTAAGCCTTCCATGACCTCTGTAAGATGTCTTGTTATTTTAATCCCTTGTAGCCTACATGAACTGCATGCTGTATTCGGTAACAACTGGAAAGATTTTAATACTTGAGTGTTATATGAAAATTAATGTAAGGAGCACTGACCTATGTGTGAGCTGGTGTGGCTTTTTGGTCGTGTGACCTGCAAGACGTGCCATTGCGGATTCATTTGAGTCAGGTGTCATCAGAAGGCTTTTAATTGATGAAATACAGTTGTGGTAATCATAACCTATTCATGGCATTGATAGCTTTTCTGAGAAAATTTCATGCACATGGCAGTGATTACTAATGTTAGTTTAGAAAGAATGATTCTTTCCTTCAAACATTCCCTTTGACTTTCTGGCACGTAGTGATGTGCATGCAGCCTGTTTCTCTAGAGCATTACCCTTGCTTTCTTCTTTTGAGACAGCCCGCTCAGATGACAGTTTTAGGAAGAGCGGTCAGAGGCTGAATGATAAAGAGGTTTAATAATCAACCGCATTTGTGCGTGTTAAAATAATGTGCAGTCATCGAGCAGGTCACCCTCTCAAGGGAATGCTAACTTTGGTGCTCTCAAAAAATATACTGATGAATTTAAAACATACTGACTTTGTGTGGTGTGCAATCAAAAGCTGGTGGCAATAACACAGCAGGGTTCTTAATCACTTTGCTGTTACAGTCATGCTCCTGCTGTCATATTTCTAAAGGCTCGATTGTTAATTTATTGAATTGAATGCTTAAGCAACTCGCGTGGCTTCCAGCTTCTGCGCTAGGAGTGTGCGTAGTGTAATGTTAGACTTCCCGATAGCGTGGGGGAGAGTCTTGAAATAAATGACTGGAAGTCTGTGTGACACGATGCTGAATGTATTCTCGTGGGTCTCCAGAGGCTTGTAAACTTGTTTGGATTTTTAAAATTTTGTTTGCTTGTGGGGATATAATTCTTGTTAAGCAGAACACATGATGGGAAATACTGTGTACATTAGTGTAGATAGCTCCTCAAGCCAAATATATTACTTGAGTATTCTAGGAAAAGAAGAGTAGATCATAGCTGCCAGCACTGCAGCTGAAGGTTGGAAGTTTGCAATTGTAAAATCTGACCTCTGACTACTCATGTTTAGATTGTTTAGCTGAAATGTTAAAAGAACGGTGACTGCTTTAGTACAAGGTGTAGTGGTATTTGCCTGATGCATTGCAGCTATCTATTTAACTCAGTGGCAGTATGGCTAATACAAGGAGAACTTTGTCAAGATGTCCACTCGTCCTAGTGCAAACTGGACATTTTTACTTCCCTCCCTGGTACAGTGATCTTCTGCAACAAAGTTGTCATATTATTTCAGTCAGTGTTATATCACATTATCATCCCTTGCAACTAAAGATCTTGAAAATTACTTCTGGGGACATATATATATTTTAAATTGAATATATATAATTTTAAAATTTCAAAAAATTATATAATATTTTTAAAAATCTCAAATTTGCTCCTGCCTCACAGAGCCCTGCAGAAGAGGTCCTGGGGGCCCTGGCTGACACGAAGTTAAACATGATTTAGCAGTGCACCCTTGCGGCAATAAAAGCTAACAGCATATTGGGCTGCATTAGAAGTATACCTTGCAGATCAAGGGTAGTTGCTATTCCCCTCTTCTTGACGTTCTTGAGGCCGCATCTGAAATACTGTGTTCACCTTTTTTGATCACAAAGAATATAAACTGTCAGTTAAACTTTAATATTTGGGCTCTGCAGATAAACAGAAGGCATATGCTGGTTTTACTTACCTTACCTGGGTAATAAGAACTTTGCATGTTAAGCAGCATTTTTTTTTGCATAATAATGAGATAATTTCTTAAGTAGTCAACTTGAACTCTTATTTATACTTTTTTTATACTTATAATATACATATTTTAATATTGTTTAATCTTCTCAGATTCTTGGCCTTGAACTACTAACATCATTGCTACCTAAGATGCATCCAGATCTGTCTCCTCATCTGCACACTGAAGAATGTAACCTAGTTATCAGTCTGCTCAAGAAATGTCACAAGGAGGTAAGGAGTTCTGAGCAGAGAAAGAAGTGGGTGGGATGGGAAACAAGTGTCAGATAAATTAGTGGGAGTATTATATGATCATAGGGAGAAAAACCTCCTTTAGGCAGATCAGCCAAGAAACATAACTAGTATACTTAAACTGGAGAGGTATCTGACAATTGCATGTAAAACTTTGCCTGTGATGTCATTAGGAAATAAGACTTTAAATTTTCTGTGCTAGTGCTTGACAACTATGGACCTATCTAAAAAATGTAAATAACTTCTGTGCCTTTTAGTACTCTGTGTGTGGGTGCTTCTCTCTCAAAAAAGGCAACTTCAAATGCTGTCTTTTTGTATGCTTGCAGCATTTCTGTGTCCCAGCTGTCTGCAGGCCAGATGCGTTAGTCTATTTATAAGCAGATGTGTTGACAGGGATCAGGGTGTGCAGCATGCCTTACGTTCAATGCTTGGGGAGCTAAACGTGAATGGGTACTTCTTAGTGGGCACCTACTGGGATGTAAAATACCAAATTGTCTTGAGGCAAATGCAGCTTCTTCACTGGTTCAAGATGGAAACTTCCTCTCCCTCATTTAGCAGCCTTTCTAAAAACTTGATCAGTAGTAAACTTCAGCCAGCCCCTGCAATGAAAGCTATCTGCAGTATTGTTGCATTATTATTTGTAATACCCAGTTCTCCATGTTACTCTAATTAGGTGTTATGTGCAGATATATTTATGTATTCATACATGAAAAGTTAGTTTCATTTTAGTTTCCATGTGTACAAAAGTATATTTAAATGTTGGATACAAAGACAATATACAATGGCTTATGAGATCACATTCAATCAACAGTATGAGATCAACAATCAACCTCCATTCAATCAACAATGAGATCAACAATCAACCTCCATGTTCAGATATATTTATGATTTTTTGATAATGTGGTTATCTGTTTTGATCAGAATTCTAAATTTATCTTAACCAAAAGTCATTATAGAAAGAAAAACAAGGCTGACAATACATGAAATATGAGTGAAGAAGTTTGGGTAAAAGAGGGATAACAACATTTTTGAAGATCTGATTTTAAAGTAGCTAAACTAATGTAGAAAAAACTTTAGTAATACCTGGTTCTTTTTATGATCTCTACATGATGACAGTACAGAGAACAGGTTTTTAATTGCAAAATTCAGTTTTAGTGAACATACTGTACTGGGTTTATTCAGCAATTTTATTTTGATTTTTATTGTTACTGCAATATTTTGAAATGTAAGCAACCTTGAATCTGTTAATGACATCTCATACATGACATTTCTTACACAATTGTCTTTCTGTTCCTATGCTCTGTGCAGTTATTTTAAACTTAAGATACAGAGTTCTTGGGTAGAACATCTCCAGACCTTAAAATCAAAAGGTGTATTAAGTGTAAGGTTTGTTTTTCTTGAGTTCTATAGTTTTAGTCTTCCTAAAAATGTTGCTTTAGGCAGCTTGAAAGATTGTGGTGACTTCCTTTTTATTAATCTTTTCTTACTTGATATTTTTTTAAAACAACATTCATGTTGTACAGGTGCTTAGTAGCTAGAATTAAGCTAGAAGACTTTGTACATTAACTACAGTATCAAAAGTATTGCCAATTTGAATGACTGCCACTCTCAATTAAGAGGACAATAAAACTGATAGGCAATATATAATTAAAATGTTGTCTTGAATTTTCGTCATTGTGAAAGCACAGCCAATCAGGAAAGAAACTACACTCAGATTTGTCTTGCTTTTTGGTACATACATAGCTGGGCTTTCTATGCATTGACCTGAATTTGCAAATAATCATTTGCTATTTGAAAGTAATGGCTGACTATTTTTTTAAATGAATGTTAATATACATGTATTTTAGTAATGTAGCTTATTAGACTACCTTGAGTTTAACAGAGCTGGAACTGAAAGTTGTACTTAATTCAATGGCAGCAAGTGATTCAAAGGATTCTGTGGCCAATCTGACTTTGGAAGGTATTAGGAACAGCAATAATACAGTCATGCACACGATTATATTCTCTTGTTTTGGTTTGAAGCTCGTCTTTTTACGTGAAGAGGAATTGCTTTTGTCAGTCTTGTTCTTGCCTATGAGAACATACTTGTGCTAGTGCTCTCAGAACAGAAAGAGTGAAGATGGCTTCTTTCACATCCATTTAAAAGGAAGCAATAAGTTTTTCTTCAAAATTGAAAGGAAATGTACTGAAATAGTGTTTTGAAATTGAAGTCACTGAAATCTGAAGAGTCTGTGATCTTAATTATAGTTATCAGTGACTACCTGCTGTTTTGTCAAAATGCTGAAATGGCCTTTGGCATTCATTATATATGAAGATCCTTCATATATAATTTAAATTAATGTTCCTGAGGGGTGAAAAGCCTTATCTTGAATTGTATGTCCTGTATTTGCATTTTCACAAAAGTCAGTTTGATTTATTTTATTCCTAATCGAGGACCTGCCCATTATATCAAGTCTTAGATCTAGTGGGGGGAGGTTAATGGCATTCCTCTTTGTCATTATTTTGATTATTTTTTTAACAACTCTGCTCTTATGCCAAGTGCATGCCTTAAAAAGACTTATTTTTATAGATGGCAGCTGAAAGAAATGCATATTGTCTTGCACTCATATCACTGTAATGGGAGTAATAACTATTTTTGGAAAAACAATTTCCCCCCCTCATAATCTGAGCCAAAACGAGTTGACAGTTTAGGAGTCTGCCTAAATAAATGGAGATTCAACTCGCTGTATGTACTAGTAAGAGTGGAGTTAGCTTCAAGTGTGGAGTACTCACCTTGAAATTGAACATACTAGTGTGAGAATATAATAAAATATAAAATCTGCATTGGCTAAAATATAAATGTTTTAAAAGCAAGATCAGCTTGAATTAAAGTGACCATTTATCACATGCAACTGCTTCAGTGTCATCTGATGCCCTTTATAAAGCAGCGAGGTATAAACAAGCTAATTATAGCACTGCCATAGTTAAGTGTCTGTCATAAACTTTATTAACCCACTCCTAAATTCAGTCATGTTCTATGGGCTGACATCTATCTTTGCCCACTATTTGAACTCTTAATAGTGTTCAGCGTGTTTCTATAAATCCATCTAGCCTCTCATCAGCTACAGAAACGTGCATCAGTTTCCCTAATGAAAACTAGGTAATGCTTAATTATGCTCAAAGCCTACAGTTGAGCTGTGTCATAAAGATGATAAATGCATACTCTTCAATTTGATATTTGGAGAAACTTTAACCATCCTGTTTTTATATGACTTTTAATGTTTCAGTCACTTAAGTCTAGTGGCTGCATCTTTTGGACCCACAACACGTTCTTCACATAGTAGGGATAATGAAACACTGAGTTCTTTGCCTCCAGGATGCCTGGAGATCTTCCTATGTCTTTCTAAATCACAAATGAGTTCAGAACGCAAAGTTTTTGTATGTTAATGAAGCAAGTGCTAATTGTAAGACTGATTCCTAGATCAATAAAATGTATGTTCTACATTTAGACTTAATGGCTTCAGTGTAGGTATCATATTTCAGTCTGATGATACAACATGGTGAATACCTTAAACTTTCAGCAAGATAGAGATGCTTCAAATGATGTGTAGAAGTAACTAACGTCTAGCTACTCAGTAAAAAAAGTTACAAAGCATCGTCTTTCAGGAAAAGAGAAGTGGAAAAGACAGCCAGGATATGTTGCAAAATCCAAGTGAATTTTAAGAAGTTTAGAGCTTCAGAGGAAGAAACATTTGAACTGTATTTTTTTTTTTCCTTCTCCCTAACTTACTAGCACAACATTTTGAAATTTTTTGGATATTGCAATGATATTGACCGTGAGATGCGGAAGTGCCTAAAGAAAGAGGTAAGAAATAAGTTAATAAAAGTTAAATATTTAATACAAGAAAATGTAAAGTCCAAGCAATAGAAATTTGTGTTTTACTAAGTAGCACAAAGCAATAAATAGGCCTCAATATAGGCACATCCTGGAGTGAGCTCTTGAAACCTCAATTATACTTCTACTTGACAAATTTATCTAAAAAATGCATGACAAAATGGTGTTGAGATCAATGCAAGTTAGGAACATGCAACTCTGCCTTTGCTTGCTCCTTTTGGCAAGATTTGACAGTGGAAGTAACAATTGGGATCACAGAGGATGCTGTTACAGTCCGTATTTTCCTATGAAGATGTAAATCTGTGTGCCAATGTGATTTTCTTACAGGTTTTACTATTTCAGTGTTTTTCTTGTCAGATTAAAAATCTTGGAATAATTGCAGAGTATAGTTGAGAATGATTGCTTCTTGCACAAAACTTTGTGCAATAATCACTTTTTATTTCATGAAACTGGGTGGAAGTCTCAGATACATCATTAACACGTAGTGCAGTTTGGGTGGGTCTCAGATGCATCATTATATGTTGTGCAGTTTGGGTGGGTATCTGGCTTTAACAAATGGCATGGACTATTTTTGGAGATACAAAAATAACCAAATACGCAATTTTAACCAAGCAAATACTACAAATAGAAACTGACACTTCACAGGTTCCTTCTAGCCAGAACAGTTTGGGTCCCTCTCTAACTGCTCCTCCCTCGATCGGTCTGTGGGAATTAATTTCATCTATACTTGTGTCAAATACCATTTTTCACCGTGTAAAAACTGTAGCATGGATTTGGAAAGCAAAGTTTCTTTCATTGTGACTGTTTTTTTTCTTCCATTGAAGCAGTTATATTAAAAAGACTTCTTGAAGGCTATGTTTGTCTGCCTTCTTAAAATACACATCAGTGTGGTATTACTATAAAGAACCTGAAAGGTTGTTCACAAGCATAGAATAGGTACAAATGAAATTTCTGAAGATTCATTGTTCTCATTCTAGTTTAAAAAAAAAAAGGGCTAGTGAAAAAATAGACTAAAAAAATAGTCTGAGAACAAATTCATTTTTCAGAAGGCAGAAACTTGCATTAGTTCATATCTTTTAAAAGCAAAAGAGCCTGACCAGTGCTTTAGAATAGCACCAATGCAACTTTTTGCCTACTTCATATGGGAAGTGTAGCTGTCATACTTAAGATGGATATGTAATTAACTTCCTCCATAAGATTAACTCATAAGATTAACTGAATCTTCTTTATTTGAATGTTCTAATACTATTTAGCTTAATAAACTCTAACTTAGAAACAAGCATCTTAATCAAATAAATGTTAATTTCTAAGTAAAAATGAACGAATATACAGATATTAACATGAATTGCATTTCTAATATATCAAATATACTCTTTCTGTTCCTGAGTAATAAGTCTACACTTCTAAATTTGACTTAGCTATTTAATGATAATAGCTGATCTATTATTTACCTTATCTTTCTTCCAGTATGAAGCAAACAGGGTCAAGAACCAGGAGACACGACGGAGAATAATTAATGCTCATAAAAATGCTGAGAAGTGAGCTGCACTGTAGCTGGACAGCTGCATCTTGATAGTGACACTCATGTGAAAGTCGACAGAATATTTCTTTCAGATCACCACTGTTGAACCTATTGTTTGTGACATGATGGAAAAATAAATGTACTTAAACCATACTTATTTCTACAAAGTCAAACTGAATGTGGAAAAAAAAATGGAAATAATAAATGATCACCCGTAAGTTAATTTTTGACCTCGAAAAGGAAAATATTGTGGCAATTCTTCGTTCTGGCATGGTTTTGTTACGACTGTGAAGTAATGATGAATCAGTGTGTGTAGAGTATTATGTATTCAGAGCTGCATGTATTCCCAACCTTGTGTTGAGTTGCATTTATTCCTTCATGTTTAGCAGTTTTTCCTTTTTTTCCTGCAAAACATTGAATGACTTTTCATTCACTCCTTGTAATGTTGTGATAACACTGCTTAAATGAATTATTAAAAGTAGATTTTTAAAGCAACATGGCTTGAAATTGGCAGTGGCCTATCAAGCAATAAGTGGAGTTCTGGTATTTTTATTGGAACCCAAATCATGAAGTGACCATCTTCTGTTGAGAACACTAAAATGTCTTTAGAAACTCTGAATGAACATTTTTCAGGGGTTTACAGAGCATTGCCTTGATTTTATACTGAGTGTAATCAGTGTATGCTGAGTAATTCTGAAGAGGAACACTGCCAAAAATACAAGCTACATTGTTCTTCCACATAAGCTGGTACTAAAGGGGAAGTCAAGTAATGTGCAGCATGTTCTAGGTGATACTGCTTGGCAGGAGCGTTGGATTAGATGATCTTCAGAGGTCTCTTCCAACCTCAGCCATTGCAGTTGTGGAGCTGCTTTTCTGTGTATCTGCTTATTTTTAAATGACTTCTGTTTGGCCTAGCCAAGAAAAAAAAACTATTAAAAAGTTGGATTTATTGAGCTAAATATAAGTGTCTTGAACCCTTTTGAAGAAAGAGTGCCTATTCTCCAATCAATTCCACAGTTTGTTATCAGAATCATTGTTGATACACAGTTATTCATGCATCTGTTTTTTTTGAACAAAGCTGTATTTTCTTCTATTTTGAAAAATTAATTAGAAGAATTTTACTTATCTTTCAATGCCTAGATCGATCTGGTTAAATTGGTGAAAACTTGACCACAACTGTATCCTTGTGGAAAGTAAGAGAGAGTTCCAAGAAAAACTGAAATAACTCTTGCTGCATGTTTTGATGTGCTCTCTGTGTTCTTAGAACAAGTAAACGATGCATTATGTGAATTAAATACCTGAGTGGTTGGAAGTGGTGTAGTCTTTCTGTTGGTTTTCTAAGAATACTCCTGAAGACTTTATTGTGAAGCTCCCAAACTGGGAACACTGAATCTTTGATCCTTCTTCCATTTGTGATGACAAAAATCTGCTTCAGGCAAGCTCTTAAATAGGATCTGGTGTTGCCTGTAATCTATAATTAGAGAATTGTCCTAAAGATTAGGTTGAGAAGCTGGTATCTGAGTGCAAAAGCACTGAAGCTTTCTTCTTTATTCTTTCATCGGATTCTGTGAGTCCAGATCTTTCACTAAATAGCAATAAAATAATCTAAACCACGTAACATAGCTCATTAGTCACAATCATATTGCCAAAGATCAGTGTGCTTAGCAAATGGAAGCCCAAGTTTCTTGCTCAATTTATATCAATACTTTAAACTACACTTAACAATAAATACATTTTACAGATAAGCTTTGTCTAATGAAAGTGATCACATTCATCTTTCTGGTTTTCTTTGCTAATTCTGTACAAATAGTGTGATTTGAGACAAGCCCACACTCCTGTGGTTTTCTGCCTTTTTCTTGGAGCAGGGTTACATTGCGAAGTTGAACATGAGACTGTGAAGTACTAGTTTAATAATATTTACAATTTATCTGCTGGAGAAAGAGGGTAAGGGTTACATGGTAAATGTGATTGTTTTTATTTGCTTCCTGAAGTGAACTGAGTAGTGATTAGGAGACACGTCGGGTGAAATAAACCTTATTTATAAGGACTTTGAAGCCAACTTGTTGTGATGTCTGTTGTGCCATAGAGTTGTTTTCTACACGTTGTTCTTTCTGAAAGAGTAACTTTAAGAGAGAAGAGGAAAAATTTGATGGAGCTTTCTGTAGCATCATGTGAGAAGTTCTTAGGCACTTGATGTAGGAGAATGAAGAAGGGGGAAATAAAAGCAGAAAAGGTAAACAGCAGCTGTGATACAGACCGGGCCAGAACAAGGAGGTTTTCAGATCCAAGAGCCAACACAAGTCTGCAGAATTCAGGGATGGGAGGGGAGTACTGAACAAGAGAGTGATAGCACTACCTAGTAAAATCCTTTCAGCTCTACCAGAGACACCTGGTAACTGCTATCAGCGGTAAAAATCTGCTGCTCTATTGCTCACATCGTTTGTTTCCAACTCCTCCAGAAAAGAAGCTAGTGTGAAGCTATAAAAGGGGACGCTAGCAGCAGGGTGGTAAAGAAGTTCTTAGAGTATGCTATTTCATTGGAGTGTCTCTTCCTCAAACTGGGTGAACTCTGTCTTGCTGGGAAATCAAATGCTGATAAATATCCTTTCCTTTTCTTTCAGTAGAAGGAAAGTGTGGTGACCAGCACCAGCACAATGTACGTACAGCAGGGCTAGCTCCTGCTCTGGTGTTAAACTCTGCCTGCAAAGAGCACTAAGGTGACCAATTCTACAGGGAATAGTGTAAAACATTAGTTGTCTGTCAGGGGAAATTAATGGGAGTTATATTCCAGTGAGTGCTCAGCGGCCAGCTTGCTGTAAATTAACTTAGGACACCATCTGCAGCGAGTGCCCTGGTGCACCATAGCTTGCTTTGCCCCACAGCCAATACCGGAGCATAAGCAGCACCTATTGCATGTGTGTTCATGAGCTCCATGCTGATATGGAGATAAGAATTCGGTACATCACTGTTTATCCAATCTAATTTTGATCTGTGCTTTCCTGTAGTCAATTCAGTAATTGGTAAGCTGTAATATTGGCTTTCATGTATATGATTATTTATACTGTTTTAAACCTCATCCCATGGATGACCTCCATCCTTTTTGCCTAGTTTTTGGACTATCAGATGTTTGAATTGAAGGGCCAAAATGTGCCATATCTGCATGGTTCTTGTATAAAGGACAGGATTCAAATATCCTGTATATACAACAGGATTTGAACCTCGTTTAATGTTAAGCTGCAGCATTATCTGAGTGTTAATATATTATGAATTTAGTGTTTGTCTTTTCCCTGTTTCACTCTGGTTGGTAACACCCTCAGGTAATTATGGCAGAGCCATTTGTTGCAGATAAAGACTATCTGTAGTTTCTAGATGTTGCAGGAGAACCTAAGCTGAGTTGAGCTGACCATTTTTATGGTTTGGGTAAGGACTGTAGTCCTGCGAGTGTTCTTTTTCTCAGCTGATTACACTGGCTATTCAAGCAGTTAGGGTCACAAATAGTGATAGGTTGGTAGTGAATTTTATAGCCATGCATAACTTCCTGAAGATGAGGGTGTACTCAGAATCCTGTAGGAAATGTAGTCTTGATACACACTGCACAGGAATGATTAATATGAGTAACTATAAAACTGAAGTATGCAGCTGAAAAGCTGGAATTATGCATATTCTGAATCATTGTAATGAGTATTTCCAATGTTATTTATGCACTTTGCTAAAGCTTTACACATGAATAGTGACTTAAACAGCCAGGGGTTTCTTAGTGCTGGCACTGCCTGTGTTTTAAAAGAATGCATGACATCTAATATAAAATCTATCTAATATAAATGAAAACATGTTTCCATGGAATACCTAAAATGATGTACACAACATGAAAAGTATTTCAGAATCTGACAATTTAATTGAAAATTAATTATTAACACTTGTGCTTAAGCAAAGGGATTCTCTGCTTGGACAAACTCATGGATTTTAGGCCTGTAGATTTACGTTACACATTCAGTGTTATTAACATTCACCGGAGTGAAATATCATGGCAAATCTTAATTGTCCCATGACAACTTTTGCTTATTTTATAGAAACTTGCACTTAATTTGCTAATGTGAGTTCTACTTTGCCTAATACAAGTAGGAGGAAACATCTTTGCTGGAGGTGTTTGTGTCACTCAGGGTTAACAAGTATTTGGTCTAACGGCACTCCATGGTAGCCATGCTAGTCTGCTTTGTTGAAAGTCTACTATGAAAAACTTTTAAGTGATTACTAAAATCACAATATTTTTATCCTAAAAATGGTTCTTGGGAACTCTCATGCTTTATTCTTTTGGTCCATTGGTGACATTTCAGAGGCTGGGAACTGTGATACGTATCTGTCATGTCAACCAATGGGACAATGGGACATTAGTGATTTAGTGATTAATTGTGGCCTAGCTGTTAGCTGTTAGTTTGTCACTTGCTTTGTGTACTATAAATACTACAATGTTTTATCGAATAGCACCGAAGACTTTAAGTGTGATTCATGAAGTAATCCAATGGAGCTGTCTGTGTGAATTGAAAATTCGACCTTTTAATTCTTTAATTTTTCTGCAGCTTTCACAGCTAAATATTTGTGGAGGTTATTCTGCTGTATTTTGGTTTGTTCCATATTCTCTAATTGCTAGTAATGAACATCTATAGTACTTCAGGTGTAAGAGGTGTTAGGCAGCTGTGGTTCCAAGCAGCCCATGCAATCATATTCGATCAGTGTTAAATGCATGCTACTGAATAGTTGTCTTTGGGATGCTGATGGTCCCAATTTAATTTAAACTGCACCCCATTAGTGCTTCCAAAACACCTCAGTGGAAAACAAATCAAAAATCAAACACCCAAATGAGGAATTCCAAATGGAATAACAGATTTTTTGTAATGGGTCCGTAGTGTCTTCATTTAGGGGAGTATAGAGGTGTATGGTATGCTGTTGCAAACGGGCCTGAACCTGGTTGCTGTTCACTATCACACAGCTAGCAGAAAGCGCCTGTGGAGAATGGGTTTTCAGATCCAAGACATTTTCATGATAAGAGGGTTCTCATATTTTAACTTTGCCCTTACTGTGATGCTGCTGTGTTGCTGTGGGTTCTGTTTTGCAGGATGGCCAAGAACAGATAGAAACCTCAAACTCTCCTCTGGAGCTTCTTGGTATTCAAAATGGAAACTCTTCAATCATCTTCTAGCTCTACCAAGAGCAAAGCATTCAAGTGGAAACACTTAGATGGCCAGTACTCACTGGAGGTGTTCTAATGCTGCGTCTGCTTTTTAGGTCTTAGCACGTGTTAAAAGGTACTGTACACAGGAGTTGTGCATGGCACATTATACTGGGAAACAAGAGAGGCCATACCTGCAAGTGAAGTGAGAATTCTCACTTTAATCAGAACAGCAGTCAGGGAGCCTCGGCTATGAAAATATCTCAGTTGTAGTGGGTTGAGTATCTGGGGAAGAACTTGGGGAGGGTCTTTATAGGGACTTTTATTTATGGCTTAGTGGGGCTGGTATTGTTTGTGGGATCAACAGGGGGCAGTTTTATCATATTGCTGTGCTGTTCAGCTGAAGTTTCCTTAAGCCCTAACACCAAAAATGGTGCTTAGTGATGTAAGTCGTGCCTGGCAAGCATAGGCCATATAAACCTTGGTCCCTGCTGTGTCCTTTCCTTGGTTGTTGTGTTGCTGTCTGTTTGTAGACAAGAGGGTTCCAGAGACTGCACAGCAGTTCTTGTTTTATCTGAGTTATTAGGAAGGGAGAAGAGGAGAAATTAAAGGCAGTAGTGTAGGATTGTTGTAATTAGTAGTAGTGGTCCAAAGCTACATCTGAAGTTGTTGTGTGTGCAAGCATATTTATGTATATATGTATGTGTAAATATATAAAAATAAGTACAACAGTGAAAGAAAGGGAACGGCAAATTTAACCATTTCAGTATTTTTCCTTAAACAATAATAATTTATTATAAAAAATACCAGTATTTTGACCTGACCAGCAATGACAAGTAATGCAACTTACTTTCGATGTTGCCATAAACTTTTGTAAGTAATTATAGCTCACTGTCCAAAGTTAAATCACGTTGTTATCATCTTCTTTTCAGCTTCCTATCAAAGTGGTGATGAATAAATGCTTCTACATAGCCCCTTGGGGCCTGTGGTATATTACAGAGAGACAGCATCTAGCAGATACAGATAAAAATAGCCTGGGGAAACCTCAAGTCTATCAAGACTCCTAAATTTTAGTGAGTGATGGGTCTAAAACAAAGACACGGACTTAAACATCTGTGAACTTAAGTTCAGATTCAGATCTGTTTTTATTTTACAGCTTCCCCTTATCTCTGTAAGCAGAACCAAAACCATGGTTTCAAGTCTTTCTCCTCCTGAGGATGAGATTTATGGGCTTGAAATGGAACCCAAATTTGGTGTTTTACGCATTTGCTAGTCTTATTTTTATAACATATTTTTTAAATGGAACAAAATATGAAAGCCACCTTAGCAGCTGTCTATTTAGTGTTTTACCATACCAAAATTAGGATTCTCAATTTAAATGTAAAATTGGTACTTAGGAAGGGGAAGAACACAAGACGCTGCCCTGAGACAGTTGGCAGGTGGCAGGTTCACGTAGCATTTTCCTGAAAACTCACACTCCTTGATCTTGACTTGAAGCCTCGTACTGGAATGATAATAAATTATTCCTGTTGGGCAGAGACCGCTTACAGCACAGGACAACAGTTACAAAGAAAGTGCGTGAAGGAATCAGATTAGACACACTAGAGATTTTCTGTTATAAGCAAGTATGTAGATGGAATTTGAAATTGCAGCAGATTTTCTGCAGAAAATGTTGTATTCTATTACATTATTTTCACAGCACCATTTGAGAGTTCTTTCCATTAGATAACTTTTGAAATTGTTTTAAAAAAGGCGGTTTTGTTCTTTTTGGCTTACAAATAGACAGTGGAGCCTGGCTAGTAGTTTTAATTTGCATGGTTGTGGGAAATTGTTTAATTCTCCATTCTGAGTCCTCTTTCCCTAGGTCAGCAGCCAGCAGTGAAGAACATTAAGTAAAAATAAAACTCCTATTTTTAGTTCAGCTACATAATGTCCTATTTATATTGCTGAAATTTCAGCTAGTACCTGGCCCCTTTCAGTTCAATGAAACATCTCTCCTCCATTAGCCCTCATCACTCTTTTTCTCATACCTGCCCCACTTGAGTCTTTTGCAGCTATTTTTATCAGTCTGGGGATGCTTTTCCGGCAGGGCTCTGTGCTGACAGCTATCAGGGCAAGTAGCAGCTAGCAGGCAATATGCAAAATTGGGCATAATTGATCCTCAAAATTTAACACAGTGGAACTTTTATTTTGAAAAAAAAAAAAAAAAAAAAAAAAAAAAGCTGCAATCATAATGATGGATCAGTCTCTGCAACATCCAGATCAATTTTTCCTTCTGGTTTCAATCCCTCATGACTACTGAAAACAAGGTCCTTTAACTTCATTTTCCTCAGGATGATACATGACAGTCATTTTCTTCTTTGCCCATATGTTTTGGATAACTCTTAGCACAGCTCACCGTATTAACAAGAGACCAGCGAGAGGGAGAGAAAGAGGAACGTACACACAAACATCTCATGGTTAGCCAGTAAACTGGCTACTATTTGGAAGAGAAATTGATAAAAATGTGTTAAAAACCTCGGAGTCTAGCTGAAGGCTAGTGTTTTCACAGGTAAAAGATGGCCCTCAGCACAGGACTTAAGAAAAAATGCATTTGCAAAGGCAGTCGTTGCCCTGACCATGATCTTGGAGATAAGGCAGCCACTGTAACAACAAGAATAGCTCCAAAATACCTTTGTCAGCTTGAGGAGTTACAAGGAAATGTTGATGTGCCACTGGGCATTGTTCTGCTGCCATCAGAGTGGGCTGCAAAATGGGAATATCACTTGGGTTAAGCCAAGACTAATGCAGAAAACCTCCTACTTAGACCACATAATTCACCAGAGACCAGGCACCAAAAATAACTTTTAAAAAACATTTTATTTATTTCCTCCATCTGATGTATCTTGCTTGGAAGAAAGGAAATGACTTGTAAACTTACTGCTTTTCAACCGGGTTGAGTCATGCTAGCAACTGACGAGGAGTTGGCCGGGGGCGGCGGAGGAGGGAATGCAATTCTGGTAATGTGAAGACCTTGTCATTGTGTGGCAAAATTTGAGTTTTAAGAGCCATCATTATGCTTGAGAGAAATCTTTGCACAATATGTGTGAGACATGATGCCAGATGTACTGTGCTGGAATAGATGGAGCAAGTAGTTTGCCAGGCACGGCTGGGTCATTAGAACGGGTAGCCAAGCCTGATGGCCAAAATGGCTGTTCTTAGGGAAAATGGGGGGCTGCTTTCAAACGACAAAACCCCATGTAAACCCACAACTTAAAATGAACAAACCCCGTAGCCCATGCTGCTTCACAGAATTTTGTGTTAGAGGTACAGAACACCTTTTATAAGGAAGTTCCATTTATAAATAGCTCTGCATTGCCATGAAATTCCAGGTATCTTCAGAACAACAACAGAAAAGCTGCTGTTTCTGTGATCCCCATTTCATCTCCTTATTTGAATACAGATCTGAAGAGAATTTCTCCTTCTCAGAGAGCTCAATAGTTATTTTTTTCCTTCTTTAATATGCATGTTTTTATATCAGAAGCAATGATAAATGAAAAATAACGGAGGAACAAATACAGGGAAAAATACGTGTATTACTGCTTCTCTGTCTCAAAACCTCCATCAGTAGCTGGGTAAAAGACTCCTTTTGGAGAGAAGGACGGTGGCTGGGAGGAGGTTAGGTGGGATAAACGTGTAATTCCGTGGTCAGATTTGGTATTGCAGACCTGAGGTGAAGGCTGTGCTGAGCTTACGGTGGCTTTCTGGGTGGAGAAGTTCCCATTTTAACCTTCTTTACCTCTAACGAGTTCTGATAACTTCATGTCTTGTAGCAAACATGCGAGTTACTCATTAAATGACTAATATTCCTGCACTTTATACAGTCATAAATAATGTGTGTTAGATGTGACCGCTCCTGGCAGAGCTCCAAACTCTATTTCTGCAAGTAAACATTTGTTTGCCTTCTACTTAATAACAATGAAAGGAACAAAGATAGTGCTATAGTATTTCTGCAAATAGTTGGAGTGTTTACTCCAACATTTTCCCAAATTGTTATTTTTTAGTGACAAACACCCGCCTTCTTCCTGATTTCCCATCCTCCCCTCACCTTTCACTTTGAGCAGAATCCTTTCCAAAGCATTCAGTTGGATCTGACCCAAGTACAAATATGTTAAATCACACCATTGTTCTGTTTTTCCTGATTTTTTTTTCCTTTGTCTAACGCAAACCTATTTGCTATCATCTTCTTGGCTTTGTGGTACACAGTGTGTAAACTTAGCGTAGCCTTTCAATAATTTCTGCGTGTTTAATTTCAGTATCTTTTTCTTTTCATCAACTTTGCAAACAGTTCCAAATGGGCGAGTTTTGTAGACGTGGAGCATTACTTGTTTCTGGCACCGTAAAAGCCAACTTAGGATAGCTACATCTGCATTTGCGATTAAACATCTGCATTTAGAGGTTGGTTGAAGACAGGAGAAGAGCGATGAGGTAATACCCTTCATTTATGTTAGAGAAGGACACTGGAGCCAGTGGTGGCTTCGAACTTTTATTTGAACGGTGAGAGCACAAAATGTGACAATGAAATGGGAATACATGGCTTGCTTTTGCACGCATACATTCTGCCTGTTGTGAATGAGGTCATGGCTGACAATGAAGCCAGTGTGTAAGAACAGTTTGTGTCCCCGTGTCCTTGATTTAAGGTCCTTAGTGCACTGAGCACAGTTAAAATATTTGTCCATAAGCAGAACGTTTACAAAAATGGATGGTGAATAATTGTTTATGGTGGTGCTCAAGCTTGTCTGTTTCTTGGACACTACCTGAGTAGATTGGTTTTGTGCACATCTGTTGGATTGTATTAACCAGCCCATCGAATTAAACTCTGGGTGAAGTTCTACCAGGAAGGTACTAACGAACCTGGTGGTGACGCAGAACCCAGTAATTTTTGGAGCTGGTCAATCCCTGCTTTGATCTCTCCCCCTGCCACTTTTCCTTCAACGGCTGTCAAAGGGTGACCCATCAAAGCAATGTAACAAAGGGCAGCAGCAGCAAATTGAGTGTCTGGTATGAGGTGGTCAGGGAAATAATTGCTGAAATACTGACCCGTGTTGGTCTATCTATAGAAAATAGAGCTAGAGGCATTAATTCAGAAAAACAGTAAATCATGATGCAGTGCTGAGACATTTCTGACTACTCATCCCAATGGTTTTGTTGGAATTAGCTAACTCAGCAGTATTATGGTTGTGGTAGGTTACTTACATTCTTATTCAGATCATTTCAATAGTGTTATCAATAAACAGTACAGCAGCCAACTGTAAGGTGGTCCCAGAATACATTACATCGACAAATTTACTTGATAGATAAAGCAGTCCTAAAATCCTAACAAAAAATCTGCCAAAGACTTACTGGCAGTGATAGCAACATAATTGAACTCAGTAGGAAATAAGTGATAAATACTGTGGCTTTAGGATCGGGTACAAGAGATCCTTTGTCTTCACCGTGTGCTGAGAATGGTTGATGAAAAATGCATGCTAGAATTTTATGGTTTGCTACCAGCTACGTGTAGAATTGAGGGTACTGCTTTATTATGAATCCCCCATGTTTTCAATTCTACATCTGCTTTTCCTGAGTAGACTTGGGTTCTGGAAATCGGAATGATTGTTGTAATCTGCAAGAACAATTGTGCTATTGCATTTTGTGAACTAGCTTAGAAAACATTTAATGGAAGGCAGAGCAAGGTATGAGTTTACATGTTTCAGAAAGTAAATCATGGCACCACTGAACATGATTGTACCTGTGTACAAACAATAAAGCATGAGGACCAGAAGAAAGGCATGCCTGGACCTCTGAACATGTACAGAATCTGTTTTTCTTCAAAGGACCGGGCACCCTAAGGTCATTAAAATGCCATAAAATCTTCCTTTTTTGAACACAGTTTTGGAAATCCTCTGGAACAAGAGGCAAAACCAGAGGTGAACAGGCAGGACTTGCAAAAGACAGCCCCCAAATCTCCGGTCTAATGGTCTAAACACCGAGTTCTTCTCTGTCATGCTGCTGCCCTTTCAATTGAAATGGGCCATGGAATAGGTGACTGGCCTGGGCTTCCTGCTGTCCATGATGCTTTTTAAGTCTTGGTTTTCATCATCTGGATGGCATTCCCTCACCCTATCTCTAAACCCTCTTAGGGAGAAAAAAAAAAAAAAAAAGAAAAGTCTAATTGTCTAATTCATATGGCAGATTTCTGCTTCTGCATGAAGATTTTGTGTTCTTGAGCTCATTGCTCTTGAGGAGTAAACTTGAAGGAGAAGGCAACACAGATGTATTTGTCCTCTTCTCCCAAATGCCTAGTCATTAAAATGCACCAGCCTTAGCAAGCTCTATGTGAATTTTTTAGTAATATTTTGGGACAATAATATTTCCTAAGTAATTGTAATGCAGCATGGGCTGATAGGTTCAAAGAACACTGCTCCAGAAAAACTTCGAGTTGGTTAAGCACGCTTTTCCCTTCCAAAGTAGTTCTGAACCTGGTCTTTCTTTGGACCCTTCATTTGCCACTAATTCACATTTTGCATTTCTGTCAGTAGGATTTATCTGCTCTGATGCTGGATGTCCCAAGCTCTTCAGGTTTTGCTTCAGCTGGATAAGTAGAGAAAAGCGATAAAATTAACAAGTGTATGTCTCCTTTACTTCAGCTGTGGCAAAATCCATTTGCTTCATCAATTTGAGTGACAGTTTTGGACAAGAAATTATCATGTTTATTTTCCTCCCAGTAATCTTGCTCATTGTTAAAGGACAGGTGAGTAGATACTGTTTCTCTGCTGCTAGTGTTCATGACAGCATAGAAAATCAGCCTTAAGTAGGTGTGTTTTAGAAATGTATGCTTTGCAGTCCTTGTCAGGGATTGGAATTTGTTGGCTGTTATGGTTTTAGTTGCTAGTTAACATATTCTTGGATTTTTTTATTCCTGGGACCTGTGTCAGAGATGCCTGAGGCTCAGCGAGTGCTCTGTATGTTTTCCATGGTGAAGATGAATACGAGTGTTAGACCTGTACACAAACTCCTGTTTGTCATCCTTTTGGTTTGAAGTGAGAACTGACCATTGAATGAATCCGAAAGTCGTTGCCCTGTTTGAAAACAGTTAAACTGAATATATGCAAACTATTTTATAGAGAAAATTAAAGCAGATAAAGATCCTCTTCACTACTGCTGTCAAATTCCCTGTTAATGGCACACTAAGAAGAGGATGAACGTTTTATTTGTTGTTTCTTTACTGCTAACATGAAGCTGTTACTCTTGATTAGGATTTAAAGCACTGACTTTCCTAGGAAATTATTAATGACTTGATATTTATTACCTTGAGTGCCTCATTTGTATGCGTTCTCATGAATTTTTTCTTTTTCTAAACTCTTAGTTGTGTCCCTTTCCCCTTTTTCTGTATCTCCCTTACCATATATAAACATAAACAAACACAAATTAAGATATTAATTAGGTTTTGATAACAGTATTTGCAATAGGAACCCTTGTTGCCTGACGGTTTGAGCAGTAAATGCCATGTAATGATGTTACAACTATGACTTTCCATACTAGTGTGATCTGTTTTTATTTTCAGGGAGATTTAACAATCTTTGAGGTCTTCCTTGCTGCTTTTCCTTCTGACATTCTGCTAAAATCCTGGACAAAGGGGCCCTTTTTGGACAATCAGCCCAAGTTCCATGAAGGAGTTTCTGCCTTCCCCTCCAAGTGTGCTCCTCTCACAGCCTTGTTAACCCTTAAGACAGAACTTTTCTCATACAATGGTGCATCACCACAGAGGCCAACCCTTATAACCTCTCTGCTCTTATTAGGTACAAAACTTTAACAAGTGTTAGGTCTTCTGCTCCCTGGCTGT
Source organism: Oxyura jamaicensis (assembly GCF_011077185.1). Lineage (NCBI taxonomy): Eukaryota > Metazoa > Chordata > Aves > Anseriformes > Anatidae > Oxyura > Oxyura jamaicensis. The sequence goes on along the minus strand of NC_048903.1, from coordinate 16,147,036 downwards.
TTGTCTCAGTGCTGTTCTCTCTCCCAGTGTACCGCAGCTTGTAGCAGTGCTGAGCCATGCTGATACGGTCAGCAAAACTCCTGTGGCTGCAGCAGGAGCAGTGCATGTGGCCGTGCTTACTTCTGTCCCCATCCCATCTGCTGCTTCCAGACATGTGGGTCCTGAGCGGGGTAAGCAGTTTTCCTTGGGTGTGTGATTTTTCTCTATTTTTACTTGAGCTGGTGGTGATTCCAGAGGCAACAAAGCATCTCATTGACAGTCATCCTGGCAGAATTGTGTTGTTTTCTTTATTAAACTGAGTTTATAAGACAGAGACTGGGGTGGGCTTAGTTCACGTAAGTCAGAACAGCCTGGAGGGTTTTCGGTGCTATACCAGCAATCTCCTGTGTACCAATGGCAGCATCCCTACTGCAGCGTAAATCGCTGGGTAGCTCAGCATACCTTTTATTTAGCTGAATATAAATAAACAGCAGGATACTTGAAAGAAATAACACTCCAGAGAAAACACAATCCTCGTGCAATTAGAGCATTTCTATTTAGATAATTGCTCACTGAAATTATAAGCTTGGATCTAATCCTCAAAGGATACAGAAAATTGGCAGTTCCAGGATGATCTGCTTCTTTCACTCTTTTTTCCCTTCCTAATACATGAGTATCTTTGTTTCTCAAACCCTACATGCTGTTTGGTTGTTTTTTTTTTTTTTTTTTTTTTTTTGCCTTTTTTTTTCTGCTATGGTGAGAGTGATACCGAAAATGATGGAATAGCAAAGGATGCCCTGGAGATAATCTAATTTTTGAGGGAATCTGTGGAGAAGAGTGATAACAAGCATGGTAATATACTGCTGCTTGAAAGAAAAACATGACCTCATGCAGTTACAGACGGGCTTGCCCTAATTATGAGTGCAGACAGGGTGGTCACCAGGGTGTTGGTGAGACAGGCCGTGATCTCTGCAAATGAGTATTTACCTCAGCGAGACCGTTCTCTCTTACCCTCTTTCTGAGGGAGCTGTGGTCACCGTGAATACATTTTTTTTACATTTCTAGGAACTGTACCTT